>NC_066533.1:1841509-1890400 GCF_024679095.1 Eriocheir sinensis
GTGGGCTGGTTGGATGAATCAATAACCTGTTGGCTTACTGTCGGGGATGCTGAATGGCTGACTGGATGACTGCTTGGGTGACTGGCTGGATCGACGATTGGGTGGGTGAATGACCGGCTTTTTGACTTATTGGGTTGTGGGACCAGTGCCTGGGTGACTAGGTGGGTGGGTGAGATGTTGCCTCACGCCCCCCACCCCTGGTAGTAAACACACCCATTAATTTCCCCACTGTTGTCTCACGGCCTATTAACATTATAATTCCCTTCCCATTGTCCCCTCTTGTTTCCTTCCACTACCCCCCCCCTCCCCTCCGCTCACTACCATTTATTCTCGCCCTCTCCCTCTACCTGTCCCTCCTTCATTAAATGAGTTTCCAGTTTCCTTCCCCTCATATTCCTCCCCTTCCTGTCCCTACTTCTTACCCTTCTCGCTAACCTCCCACTCCTTTTCTCTTTTCCAGCCCATTCTTTTCTTATTCCCCCTTCCTCCAAAAATCCTCCTATGCATAAATCCTCCCTTTTTATCATTTCTTTATCTCTTATCTTCCCTCTCATTTCTCTGTTTTCCGTCCCTCCCCAACAATCCTCTTCCCCTCTATACCATCCTCGTTCCACTCCCTTCCTCATTTTTTCTCGGCTCCCCTTCATCCTCCCTACACACCCCTTTCATGTTACACCTCTCCCTCTCGCCTCGTTTCTTCCGATCCTCACGAATTTCTTCCATTTCTCCCTCCCCGTCTCCTTTCCACCATTTATTTCCCTCATATCCCAGATTCTGTTCCCCAAGCACTCATCACCCACTTCTCTCACCTCCTGCGTGCAGAAGAAAAGAGAAACTGGATAATTACTAAGTCGTGTCTTCCAATCTTTTTTCCACTTTCGTACCTCGATAAAATGAGCTGCCTTCTTTCTGATTTATTCCCTATTTAGGGTGGCGACCGTGAGTCTACTCGGAGGTCGGACTATGAAGAATATATATATATATATATATATATATATATATATATATATATATATATATATATATATATATATATATATATATATATATATTTTTTTTACATCTTCTTGAAAGAGGTCAAGTCATAGACAGAAGGAAATACAGACGAAGGAAGACTGTTCCAGAGTTTACCAGTGAAAGGGATGAAAGAATGGAGATGCTGGTTAACTCTTGCATGAGGGGTTTGGACAGTATAAGGATGAGCATGAATAGAAAGTCGTCTGCAGCGGGGCCGGGGATGGGGGGGAGGCATGCAGTTAGCAAGTTCAGAAGAGCGGTCAGCATGAAAATATCGATAGAAGATAAGAGAGAGAAGCAACATAGCGGCGGAATTTAAGAGGTAGAAGGCTGTCAGTAAGAGGAGGAGAGCTGATGAGACGAAGAGCCTTAGACTCCACTCTGTCCATATATGTATATATATATATATATATATATATATATATATATATATATATATATATATATATATATATATATATATATAGAGTAACACCACCGCGTTCAGGAGGACGCGAGTTCAATCCACGCCCGGTGCCACCAAGCTGGGATTTTTCAGCCGCCGCCGAGTGGCTTAAAACTACCCACATGCTGTCCAGAAGACCACCTATCAACCCGGAATTTAGGATTAAAGATGAGCTCCGGAGGCAGCATGAGCCAATGCAAGATGGCGCCACTATAAAACATATATATATGCGGCAGATATATATATATATATACCATATATAAAAATATATCTATATAGATATATATATATATATATATATATATATATATATATATATATATATATATATATATATATATATATATATATATATATATATATATACATATATATATATATATATATATATATATATATATATATATATATATATATATATATATATATATATATATATATATATATATATATATATATATATATATATATCACTCAATGGGGGCATACGCCGGTGGGGACGTCGCCTCGCCCACCCCACGACGCCAAGCCCGGGGGTCCCTCCGGGCGAGTCTCCATGCAGGCCCCTTTCCCAATTCGAGTACCTCCCGGCAGGATCTATCGACTTGCTCAATCCACGAACTCCGTGGGCGTCCCCTTGGCCTCCTCCACTTAGGATTGTCTCTTACAGAGAAAACTCGATGAGCAGGATCAACTTCCGGAAAACGTGCCACTTGCCCGTATAGCCGGAGTTGGCGTTGACGGACTATGCAAGATGGCGCCACTATAAAAAAACACTCGCCTGCGCCAGAACGGGCTGGGCCGACCATCAGGCCCCACCTGGAAGAAGTCTTGGGCCGACCATCAGGCCCCACCTGGAAGAAGTCTTGGGCCGACCATCAGGCCCCACCAGGAAGATGCCGGCGCAACAGGCAACGCCGTAAAAAAAAAAAAAAAATATATATATATATATATATATATATATATATATATATATATATATATATATATATATATATATATATATATATATATATATATATATATATATATATATATATATATATATATATATATATGTCGAATCAGTCTCACGGAGTAGTCGCCGGTCTGACACAAAGTCTGTCCAGCGATATCCTATGATTCTGCGTAGACATTTATTACCAAAGGCATCAATCCGCCTCTCCTAGTCCCCATTTAGTGTCCATGTCTCACAACCATAAAGTAAGACAGGGAGCACAAGGGACTTGAAGATCCAGATCTTTGTCCTTCTGCACAGGTATCGACAACGGCATATACTCGTGTTGATCGAGTTCATAACACCGTGAGCCAGGCCAATCCGCCGCAAGACTTCCTGGACAGACTCACCGTTGTTATGAACTACGCTACCAAGATACGTGAAACTTTCTGAGATCTCAACGTCCTCGCCACACGCATGAACAGACTGTACTGTTTCATCCAGCAAGCCTCCAAACACCTGTACCTTGGTCTTGGCCCAGTAGACCTGGATTCCCAAGGGCTTCGCCTCCTCGTGCAGTGCCTCGAGAGCCATCACCAAAACCTCCAGCGACTCCGCCAGGATTACGGCATCATCAGCAAAAACAAGGTCAGTGACCCTGGTATTGCCAATGGATGCTCCGCAATGACTCTGGTCCACAACTCTGTCCAGTACCCAGTCCATACAAGTGTTGAAAAGCGATGGGGCAAGAACACAGCCCTGCATCACTCCCGCATTCACGGGAAAGAAGCTGGACAAGCACCACCCCCAACACTTCACAGCATTCTCTGTCCCAGAATACAGGCCAGTCAGCAGGCCAATAGTCCTAGCAGGAATCCCACGGAATCGCAGAAGATCCCAGAGTGCCTCACGATGCACTGAATCAAACGCCTTCTTGAGATCGACATAGGCTGCAAGCATCCCCTGTCGAAACTCACGCCGGCGCTCCACCAGTACGCGAGGCGGTAGGATACGGTCAGTTGCTGACTTGCCAGGCGTGAGCCCAGACTGTTCAGGTCCCTGCAGCTTCAGCAGCTGGCTGCGAATTCGCATTAGCAATAGGTGGGCAAGCACCTTGCCTGGCACACTGAGCAGTGTAAAACCACGGTAGTTGTTGCGGTCCTGGCGGTCCCCTTTCCCTTTCCAGATAGGGACAACCAACTCCCTCTTTCCGTCAGGAGGAATGGTACCGGACTGCCATACGGCAATTAAGACCGCATGCAACCCGCGGATCATGGCGGTATACGTATATATATATATATATATATATATATATATATATCTATATATATATATATATATATATATATATATATATATATATATATATATATATATATATATATATATATATATATATATATATATATATATATATATATATATATATATATATATATATATATATATATATATATATATATATATATATATATATATATATATATATATATATATATATATATATATAGATATATATATATATATATATATATAGATATATTTGGGGAGGTGGTGGCTGAGTGGTTAGCGTGCCGGCCCCGCATTCGCCGCTTTGGGAATAATGCGGGTTCTAATCCGCCGCTACCACCTGTGATTTTTCAGTCACCGTCGAGTGGCCTAAAGGCCCAGTCACACTGACTTAACGACCTACTGACTACCTCCTTCCACCTGGAAGTCGCGGGAGGTCTCACATAGTCGTACTTGTGATCGTCATGTGTCTCCGTCTGCCATGCGACCGAAAAGGTCGGCTGGAGGTTTTAGGTGCTGCACCAAAACCTCCAGCCGACCTCTCAAGTCACTGCCGGTCGTAAAAAGGTTGCCGTCCGGTGGCCGAATGGACTGTGTCTGGACGGCAAGTGGACTGCCACCGGTGGCCGACCGGTGACGGTTAACTGGTGAACGGCGATCGGATGGCGAGCGGACGCCGTCTGTTTGTCGGCAGGTAGTAGGAGGTCGCTGATGTTCGCCGTCCACTTTGCAACTGTCATTGGCCGTGACTGACGTCCGGCCTTCCACCACACGATGAGTTGTGCGGCGACCGGTGTTGGGTCAAACCACCCTTGCCCGGAAAGAGATACATTTCTGAGCAGTGACGTCCCACGCCCCTCAGCCCGTCCAAGCTCCGTCCCGACTCAACCCGCTCCACAGGTCAAGCACACGACCAAATGTGTATGGGTCATCTCTGCCTAACGAAAATAAAGTAATGCAGGACATGATTTACACAGCAAAAGCAATTAGGGTCTGTGGAGCTAATGGCTTTTTTTTTCCATTTCAAAAAGGATTGGTAATTTCATCTTCTGCTCTTTCATTCATTCATACTTCCATTACCTTTATAAGTAATTATTTTTTTTCACAAATAATTTACAGAAAATAAGAATGGGAAATGTATAATATAATTGGATGATAATATTATTGTAACAAGTGACAATAACGTATGAACGAAAAATTATCCTAGTGTATGAAAGTGCAGAGCACGTCAGCAGCAGGTCGTTAAGGGAGATCGCCGTCCTCATTGCGAAAGGACGCGTACTGGTCCTTGCCTGTCGGTCACCGGTCGGCGTATGGTGGGCGTCTTGACCTGACTCCAGGTGTGAGGTCAAGGTGTGAATCTTACCGTGGACGCCGTCCGGCCACCCACTGGACGACTACTGAACGGACACTAAACGACCGCCGATAGCTGTTCGGTCGCACGGCTACTCTGTCACCTATGCGGTCAGGAAGCGATGGGTGTGAAGCTACAGTCACACTGACTTTACGACCTGTTAACGACCACCCGCGACCCCAAAATGCTGCGATTCACACCCACCGCTCCCCGACCACATAGGTGGCAAAGTAGTCGTGCGACCGAACGGCTACCGGCGGTCGTTTAGTGTCCGTCCAATGTCCGTCCAGTGGGTTGCCGGACGGCGACCATGGTGAGATTCACACCTTGACCTCACACCTGGAGTCAGGCCAAGACGCCCACCATACGCCGACCGATGACCGAGAGGCAAGGACCAGTACGCGTCCTGTCGCAATGAGGACGGCGACCTCCCTTCTTAACGACCTGCTGCTGACGTGTTACAGTAATATTATCAACCACTTATATTACTCATTTCTCATTATTATTTCTGTAAATTATTTGTGAAAAAATATTTACTTATTAAAGTAATGAAAGTATTGTGCATGTGCTTCACTGCAGCAAAAGACGGATATTTGTGACCCCCCCCCCCCCCCATCCCGCCCCCTATGTGCCGTACATGCAAAAAATGCTCCAAGCAATCTTGGTTTAACCTGTTGTTAGTATGTATGATGCATTATATTCGTTCTAATGCATTACCATCACCCTGGGCAGAGCAGAGGATGAAATCAACAATTCTTTTTGAAATTTATAAAATCCAATAGCTCCACAGCTGTGCACATCATGTCCTGCAGTGATTTATTTTGGTTAGGCAGAGGTGACCCATACACATTTGCCCGTGTGGAGCAGCTTGAGTCGGGACGAAGCTTGGACGGGCTGAGGGGCGTGGAACGTCATTGCTCAGGAATGTACCTCATTTCTGCACAACTCGCCGTGTGTTGGAAGGCCGGACGTCGACCACGGCCAATGACAGATGAAAAGTGGACGGGGAACATCAGCCACTTCCTACTATCTGACGGCAACCAGACGGCGTTCGTTTGCCATCCGGTCGCCGTTCAACAGTTAATGGTCACCTGTCGGCCACCGGTGGCAGTCTGCTTGCCGTCCAGACGCAGTCCATTCGGCCACCGGACGGCAACCTTTTTTACGACCGGTAGCGACCTGAGAGGTCGACTGGAGGCTTTAGAGCAGGACCTAAAACTCCAGCCGTCCTTTTCGGTCGCACGGCAGACGGAGAACCATGACGATCGCACGCACGACCATATGAGACCTCCCGTCGTAAAGTCAGTGTGACTCTACCCCAAGACTACCCACATGCTGTCCTGAAGACCACCTATCAACCCGGAGTCTAGAAGAAGCTGTCCAAGTGAAATAAAGAATGAGCTCCGGAGGGCAGCCAAGAATAACGGCGCCACTGTTAAAAATTGCCTGCGCCTTGACGGGCTGAGGCCGAGCATCAGACCCCTAATAAAGAATAGCCTACCGGCGGTATAGGCCATATATATATATATATATATATATATATATATATATATATATATATATATATATATATATATATATATATATATATATATATATATATATATATATATATATATATATATATATATATATATATATATATATATAGAGAGTCTATTTTTTTTATATATATATATATATATATAATTAGAGAGAGAGAGAGAGAGAGAGAGAGAGAGAGAGAGAGAGAGAGAGAGAGAGAGAGAGAGAGAGAGAGAGAGAGAGAGAGAGAGAGAGAGAGAGAGAGAGAGAGAGAGAGAGAAGTCAAAAAGACTCAGGTGACAGATATAAAAGGACTGCACAAAGGATCAAGAAAGAGAATATTGTGTACGTCAGCTTATACAGAGGCACGTAGAGAGAGAGCGCACGTAGGGAAAACCAGGCAAGACGAGCAGTAATAATACCGCGGCTTTAACCTATTTCCTCTGAGCAAAGTTTGCCTTCCGCCGAGGGCTGGCTAACACGTAGCGTGCAGATATTTGTACAACGAGTGGGGAGGGGGGAGCTGGGAGGTATTTTGTTCCTTAACTTTACTCTCTCTCTCTCTCTCTCTCTCTCTCTCAATCAAACATAGCAATATAGTATATGACATTTTATATTATGGTTCCATTGCAGATGATTTACAAGTCAGGGTAATATATGATGGGCAGACATATTGCATTTTTCATAAGTAAAAAGACTCCTTGGGTGAGGCATCTAAATTTATAAGTGTTGATTCTGAATTGTTTTAAGATACAAAAGTATAAATGAATGCCAATGATGTTGGTTTTGAAGCCTTCCACAGCCTCGAGGCCCTGGCGGAGGTCCTGATGTGTTTGCCTGCCCGTGACCACGGCACCTACACCAAATTTTGCTCCTAGGTTCTGTTATCGTATTCCTGGGCGCATTGCGTTTTGGGAGGCAGAAGCTAGCCAGATGGAGCACATCTTGCATCTCTCTGATTGTATTTGTATATTCAGTTTGGATATTCTGACCACGTTTTTGGCACAGGTTTTATGTGAACTTTTAAATACCTCTTATACCTGGAAAAAGGCAATCTTTAGTTTGATATGTTATTGATTAACTTACAACGCGTGAAAAAAAATATAGATATATACATACAGAGAGAGAGAGAGAGAGAGAGAGAGAGAGAGAGAGAGAGAGAGAGAGAGAGAGAGAGAGAGAGAGAGAGAGAGAGAGAGAGAGAGAGAGAGAGAGAGAGAGAGAGAGAGAGAGAGAGAGAGAGAGAATTTTTGCTGGTATAAATGTGTTACTATTTTCGTCGATGAGTCATTTTAATACTGGACTAAATACGTAAGGGAAAATATAATCATAAGAACAGAAAGTAAACAAAAACAAACAAGAAAGAAATACATCATAAGAGATATCCACATTTTTTTCAGGTTCTTCCCTCGCGTGCGCCTTTCTTCTACCTTTGCCCATTTTCGTGATACAAGCGACTAGGAAACCACAAATGCGAGGACGCAGCCACGACAGGCACGCCATGCTAAAGCCAGACATGCACACAAACGCCTTTCGCCCTGCATCTGCAAGTCCCACTTCTCTCCCTTCTATCGCCCCCATACCTACCATTTTTTGTTCTCCTCCCTCGCATTCATTATCTTCGTCCATCTTTCTGCCATGTTCTCCACCTCCTCTTCCTCCTCTCTAACATCTTTTTCTCCTCCTCCTCCTCCTCCTCTGCTTCTTTCTCTTCTTCTTCCACCTCCTCTTTCTCCACCTCCTCCTCTCGTCCCTCTCTTCCTCCTCTTTCTTCCCTTCCTTCACGTCCCCTTCCTCCAACAAAGCCTAAATAAATAAAACAAAAGTTATATAGTTTTGCAAAGGGAAGGAAATTGGAGTAAAGAGAGTTATGGAAGTTGAGGGGAGGGAGGGAGGGGAAGTGAAAGGGAGGAAGAGAAGCCACTATAGTAGCCCCGCAAAGTAACCCGAAATTCCGACACATAATCACCAGCCTAACTCAACCACCACAACCCCATCACACCACCACAACCCCACCACACCACCACATCCCAACCTCATGAGTGCACCACCACTAGTCCCACAACACCACTACGCCACTCCCAGCCCCACCTGACTAATACATAATAACAGCCTCACCACCTCCACACTAGCACAAACCCCACCACAACCCCACGATAGCTCTACAACCCCATCACACTACCACACCTCCCTACCACACCACTACACCACCACCAACTCCACAGCCACACAACATAAACATAACCAGCCCCACCACAGTACTACACCACTACGCAGTAAACCCCCACCGCACCACCACCAACTCCACTACTCCACAACACCATCCACCCCATAACCACACTACACAACTAGCCCCACCACTCAACTACCAGTCCCACCACAACTACGCCACTAAAAAGCCAACCGTACCACCACCAGACCCACCACACCACCACCAGACCCACCACACTTCTACCAGTCCCACCACACCATTACACCAATACCAGATCCTATCACACCATTACATCTCCGCCACCATACACTATTGGCTATTGTAATTTCGATTGAGGGTCGGCGACATGAGGCGCGGGGTGGTAGCGACGGCGGATGAAGCTCTCTAGGAGGAGAAGGAGAGAGGAAGTTGCGCCGGGAGTTTCCAGGAACCTATATATGTCACCTGGGGAAAGGCTTCTTTTTGCTGAAATCGTGAAGACAGGTAATTAGTGCTGGGTTAGTGGCCTTTCTTCCCCTGCTTGCGGCGGGAGGGCTGGGATGGTGGGGTTGTGGGGTGCTGGGCTGATGAAGGGGCTATATATAGGATTGGGGAGGTTAGGTGGTTAGTTTATGTGGTGGTGAGATGGTGATGTGGATGGCAGGAATGAGTGATGGGGTTGGTCAAGAGGTATCAGGAAGGAGGAGTGATGTGGTAGTAAAGTGGTGAGGTAGATGGGATGGTGTGGTGGGTGATGGGGTGGTGGAGTGATTTGATGAATGGTCAGGTGATGAAGCGCTTAGGTGGTGGTATGTGGAGGTGGTGGAGTGCTGGGGTAGTAGAGTACTGGGGTGGTGGAATGGTGAGGTGTTGAAGTGGTGGTTGTGATGTTCTGGGATGTTGGGGTGAGGCTGTGGGAAGGTGGATGAAGTGGTGGGATGGTCAGGTGGAGGAGAGGCATACCGTTGCAGTATAACCGCTTATGAATTGCGTGACGACAGAGGCTTTCGGGAATTAAATATTTTGCGCCAGTAATGGAACCGCAACCCACGAGCCAGGTCGAGGATCTGCGATGGTATGAAGTGAACCCCGCAGTGGTGAGGAGCGGAGCACGCTTCATTCCTCCTATAACGAGGGCCCTTCCTGGCTATGATGTAAAGCAAGGAGGATTAAAAGGGTGGAGGGGCCTCGAGCCGCTGATCTTGAAGCCACCGCTTGCCTCTGGCGATCGTTAGGTTCAGGGCAAAAAGGCGGCTGGAAGATAGACGGGATCATGGATATTTAATCAAACCTTGTGAGTGGCCGGACTGAAACGTTCTGGGCTTGTTCATTGGTCGCATAAACATTGTTTTCTTTTTGTCTGTAGGTGATTAAGTTGAACAAACCACTACACCGAAATATATATACATTGTACTTCAAATTCACCCAGCCACAACCCATGCCAACAACATATGGATAATTTTAGACTCCCCTGACTTGCATCTGGCTTGACCTTAACACCAACAAATCACCTGCAATTAGGAGGTTAACGAGATCTGCACATGGCTAGGGAATGAAGAATTCACTTTATCCCATTATTCTCAACTGACCTCGATCATAACAGGTTTGCCATCGAATAATAGTTTACGCCCAGCTCTTATGAAGTGAACACAGCCATAAATTTGTATTTGCCGCGATGCCTGTTTCCGGTGCAGCATACGGACGGACGGCAAGGCGAGACAAAATGCATCCGTCAATCACTATTTACTTGTAGATTACATATACTATTACAATGAGCTAACCTTAGGATACTATTGGGAACCTAGTTAGTTTATGCTTGCCGTGTGTGTGTGTGTGTGTGTGTGTGTGTGTGTGTGTGTGTGTGTGTATCACTAACAACTAATATAAGTGAATAACAGAGTGCATAAATTCTTTGGTACTAGAATCACGCGGACTGTGGTGATGTTTTAGCCCTGGACAGCATGGCGGCGCTCGGCTCGCCAAACTTCACCTCAGAGCGTGCAGAACCCTCTTAATGACCCCCAGCTGGTGTAAAGCCCCTCATACACGCACATTGTCAACTCATAGTCCGACTGATGGCCGCCACGTGTGCCAATACACTATTCAGTTTCACTTTTAGCTCGAATTTTCACTGAAACAACGCCATAGTGACCCTTAACTCCCACGACATTAATTTTTAGACCATGCTATTTCGCCTAGTATGACTTATTTATGTTATGAAAATAAATATAAAAAGTCGTAAGAAATAATACTAGAAACGATTGCTTAAAAGATTTTTTTTTTCTTCTTACTAGACTTGAATCTGAACTGTTTGGAGAGTGGTATGTAGTGACCCGCGCCCGATGCGGAAAAGTCCCCCAAACCGACGCGGTTGGTGAGGTTGTTGGTGGTAGCGAGTGTTCTCAAGTGCTAATAGGTTCCCGGATAGAGAAACTCAATATCCGTTAGGGTTACTTTATTGGACAAAAATACATCAAGTCATTGAGACAAACACAACACAAGGAAAAGGTGTTTGTGTGGGTATGCGTTTGTGTGAATGTTGTTTGTGTAGGCTAACATTTAAGTGTTGGTGTATGTGTATAACAATGTGCAACGGTGGACAACAAAAGGACATAGACGAACAGTCAAAGGTAAACGAGTACAAGAAAGATAAACATTGAAGACACGACGCGGACAGAGACAAGTACTAACGATGAACATGAAAACACAGAATTTTAAAGTCTTCTATGCAGTGCACCATTTTCTTATGTGTCACTGAGGGGAAGGAACACGCGATTCGAGCGGTGACTGCTGCAAGGTAACCTCTAAAGCCAAATGACAGACCAGTGGCTTTCCGTCTGGCTAGTCGCGGGATCAGTCACCTGCGTCGGAAATATTTTTTCTCCCTTTTCGCCTTAGGTAAACTTTTCGTGTGTTTCGTAACGCGCAGAGGTCGTGTGGATGTTTGGGAAAGTGGAGTTTTGCCGTTTTGGCATTACATGTGGTGGCATAGCTGTGGAAATCCTCTCCTGTGTCTTATGCTCTTCTTTTGAAGTGTATCGCTTTGTATCGCTTCGGAGGTTTTCCTCCTTTTGATCTTCTCTGCTTTTTCACACACTTTGCTTTTCAGTGGCGTTACACTGTCTTTCCTCACTACAGTACACTATCCCACTATAATTTTTATAATTTATTTCCTTATTTTCTTAATTGAATCACATTTTCGATCCTTTTCCTTGGTTTTATTCAGATATTTGTGTCCTTTTTTTCCAGCACTGCATTAGAAACACTTTTGTTAGCTTAACAGTTCTTTCCGATTACAATTTGTTTCCAATCAGCCCTAACACCGTACAGATTGCCACGTCGTCCCACTCTAGCCTCATTTCCCATTCCTCTTTGCCAATTACCATCACAACTGAAGCTATTAACTTCCCTCTGTATCTTTCATAGTTGATGCATTCTACAATTAGATGTTCTACCGGTTTGTTTGTTTTTCATCTCCTATCCTGCAGCCACTGCTCTGGTATTCCCTGTCCCTGTTCCTTCAGGGTACCTGATCTTTCCTTAAACAATAACTTGCTCACCCATTCTCCTACACGCCATGTCATTCCCTCTGGATTCAGCTTCCTTATGTACTACTTTAATGTTTATTTTCCATATATTCCCTCATGCCATTTGTCCTGTCCATTGCATTCAGTTTTCCTTTTTATACCCTTGCTCCATATCTCATTCCACTCCTCTATTAAGTTTTCTCTCCTTTTACACCCCTCTACCTCTTTTCTTCAGTAGATTCATTATTAGCAATCTTTTGTTGTATTTTGTTGTATTTTCTTTTCAGTGTTCTTGAGAAACCTTCGTCTGTATCGCTATAATTCTTTCTTTGAAAGTGAATCAGCCCGTGTCCACTCTTAGGGCCTTTACTGTTGTACCCCTGAGGGCTCTTAATCCCCACCTGCCAGAGACACGCCAGTCCTCGTCGACAGACCGACTTGGTCGGCTAGATTTCGATCGCCGATAGAGTCGGTCTGTCGGCTCCCTGCTACGGGCCGCCTATGGCAAAGGCCTGTGCTCCCTCTTGCAAGAGGGAGCAATCTCCCCCCCCCCCTCCACCTGCCTATTATGTTCTGTACCTCTTCAAGCTGTGTAATGTCTTCCTCTCTTTACTGAGTTACACTCTGATCCATAGACGCAATATGGTACACCCTTTCAATAGACTCCTACCCACATCATATATGTTTACTACTCTGCTGCCATTATTTATTATCATTCCTGACAGCTTCTTTGCCTTCATTTCATTAACTTTCCTCTATTTTTCACCGCCTATGCCCTCCTTGTTAACCTCAATTCCTGGATAATATTTATTTATCCACTATTTACAACATAATATTTCCAAATACTCATTGATTCTTACTTTCACTACAAAACTCCACGGTCTTATATTGCCTTTCACAAAATTTCAGGTCACACTCCTTCCAATACGTGTTGGTTATGTGCAGGATCTCCTCCATTTCTTCCCTACTCTGCCATCAGTATAACATCATCCGCGTATGCCAAACATCCTAATCTCTTTGCTCCAATCTTTACCCCTTTTCCAGACTTCCTCATTCTCACTATTAACTCTTCTAGGAACGTATTGCACAATGTTGGGTACATTACACATCCTTGCCTAACTCTGCTCCCATCAGTGACATTTCCTAATGTAAATTTTACCACATTTCCCTGTTTCAATTTTCTGTCTACCCCAGTGTGGTTTAGCAGTCTTTTCAGGTTTCTTCTTTTCTGTATTATATTCCTTTTCAAGATCAATGAGTACTAGATACAGCTTCTTCCTCCGTGAAGTGTTCCTTTCAATAATCTTAAGTGTAAATGTATTTTCCAACCTTCCTCTATCTTTCCTAAAGCCACTTTGCCCCTCTCCCAATATCTTCTTTGTTTCTGCTTATGACTTTAGTTTTTAATTTATTACCGTCTCAAAAACTTTAGCTAAACTATCCATAACAGCTATGGTCCTACAGTTTGCTATACCTCCCTTATCCTTCCTTACTCCTTTGTGTATTGGGTTACCCTACTCTTTTTCCAGCCCTGCGATACCTCCCCATCCTCCAATACTTCCGTACACATATTAGTAATAACCTGATTGGCTGTCTCCCTTCCATATTTAAGAAACTCCCCTATCGTCCAGTGGCTGAGGGGGGTTTGATAATATAACTACAATGTATGGAGGAAGGACAGAAAGGGTAAAGGTGGTGGAGGAGTGATGATAATGACGAGGAAGGATTTATTAGCGAAAACAGTAGTATATGGAGAAGGAAAGGCAGAAATAGTGAGTGTAAATCTGGAGAACAAAAACAGAGAAGTAATGACGATAATAGCAGCCTATGTAACACCAAGAACCAATTCATGGAGTAAAGAAAAATAAGAGACCATGATTGAAGATACCACTCAGAGTTTGAGTAGACTACTCAAAGCAAACAAAAGAGTCTTGTTAGTTGGTGATTTTAACTGTAAGGAGGTAAATTGGGAGATATTTGAAAGTGGAGGTAGCGAAACGGCATGGGGGGAAATATTTTTAAGATTGACGATGGAAAACTTGATGACGCAATGGGTGAAGGAATACACGAGGTTCAGAAGTGACGACGAACCGGCGAGACTGGACCTGGTGTTAACAAAGGGAATGCACTTGATGAATTAATTAAGGTATGGGTTCCCCCTGGAAAAAAGTGATCATGTGATAATTGAGTTGGAAACAGAGGAGGAAGGAAGTGAGGGGGATGAATCATATAAAAAATAACAGGTTAAATTATAGGAAGGCAAACATGGAAAATCTCAGGAAATACTATGGAGAGCTAGACTGGGAAGAGTTGAAGAGAACATGGGAGGTGTAAGAAAAGCATGATATTTTTTTTCTGGAGGCGTATAAATCCGGAGTTATGAAATTTGTACCAGAATACAAACCTAAAGAGAAAGGAAAAAAGGACTGGTTTAATGTAAGATGTGTTAAGGCAAAAGAAAAAGAGACAATGCGTGGAAAAGATTGAAAAGAAATAAAAACCAAAGGAAGAGATAAAAGAGAAGAAAAGATGAATAGAAAGTGGAAATTTTTTTTTTTTTTTTTTTTTTTTTTTACGTGGCCTGCCGCGCGCTGGTAGCTCTTTCCCGGTGGATCCTGATGGTTGGCCCAAGGCTTTTTCCTGGTGGGGCCTGATGGTCGGCCCAGCCCGTTCTGACGCAGGCGAGTGTTTATA
This sequence comes from Eriocheir sinensis, assembly GCF_024679095.1. Lineage (NCBI taxonomy): Eukaryota > Metazoa > Arthropoda > Malacostraca > Decapoda > Varunidae > Eriocheir > Eriocheir sinensis. The sequence goes on from NC_066533.1 coordinate 1,856,489, forward strand.
GTGGCGCCATCTTGCATTGGCTCATGCTGCCCTCAGCATGTGGGTAGTTTTTAGCCATTCGGCGGCGGTTGAAAAATCCCAGCTTGGTGGCACCGGGCGGGGATTGAACTCGCGTCGTCCTGAACGCGGCGCCGTCACGCTATCCATTCAGCCACCACCGGATATTGTAGATAAGTGTAAGGAAGAACCTAAACTGTTTTATAGATTCATAAATGGAAAAAATCAAACCTAGGGAAACAATAGAAAGATTGAGTGATGGGAATATGATAATCGAAGATCCTAAAGACATGACTAAGCTATTAAACAAAAAAGTTCCAGCAAGTTTTTACAAAAGAATCACAATTCAAAGAACCACAAGAAAACAAGATAAATGTGCATATGGAGGAAGTCATAGTAACTAAAGAGGAGATATATAAAATGATGGGGGAGCTGGAAGAGAGGAAAGCAGTAGGACCCAATGGAGTCTCAGGTTATATATTGAAAGAATGCAAAGATCAGCTGGTTGGACCGGTATATGATATCATTAATGCTCATTAACAACTGGTAAAGTACCAAAGGAGTGGCGGAGGGCTGAAGTGATCCCTATATTCAAAAGTGGAAAAAAGGAAGAACTCCTGAACTACAGACGTGTATCATTGACCAGTGTAGCATGTAAAATATGTGAGAAAGTGATAAAGAAACAATGGACGAGATTTCTAGAGGAGCATAATATAATCACGAGTAAACAATATGACTTCAGAAAAGGGCGCTCATGTGTGACAAACTTACTGAGCTTTTACTCAAGAGTGACAGACAAAATACAGGAGAGGGACGGATGGATTGATTGCGTTTACTTGGACCTGAAGAAGGCGTTCGACAAAGTTCTACATAAAAGATTTCTATGGAAGCTGGAGAATAAAGGAGGTTTGAAAGCGAAAATGATGAACTGGATGGAAAGCTACTTAATTAAGGGGAAGTGAGATGAGAACAGTGGTAAAGGACACGAAATCGGAATGGAGAATTGTAGAGAGTGGAGTGCCTCAAGGATCGGTATTGGCACCTGTACTCTTCCTAGTATATGTAAAGGATATGCCGGAGGGAGTAAACAGTTACATGAGCCTGTTTACAGACGATGCAAAACTGCTAAAACATATTAGAAACAGTAAAGACTGAAATTTTGCAAGATGACCTGAACAAGATTAGGAAATGGAGTATTAAATGGGAGATGGAATTCAATGTGAAGAATAGTCATGTAATGGAAATGGGAGTGAAGGGAGACCAAAATGGACATATAAAATGGGAGATGGAGAAATATTAAAGAAAGTTCAAGACGAGAGAGATCTGGGAGTGACAATACAAGATAATCTACAGCCTGAGAGTCATGCAAATAGGATATTCGGTGATACGTATAAAATGGTGAGAAATATAGGATTAGCATTACACTACAGACTACATGGATAAGGATATGATGAAAAAGCTAATGACCACTATGATTAGACCAAAATTGGAATATATGGAGGCGATGTGATCTCCCTATAAGAAGAAACACAAAAAAATAGAAAGAATACGAAGGATGGCAACAAAAATGGCTCCATGAAGAAAGATTAAAGGAGATGAACCTACCAACACCGGAACAAAGAAGAGAAAGGGGAGACCTAATACAAATTTTATAAATTATCGATCAAAATGGAAGATGTTGATAATGAGGAATTACTACTAAAAGAAGGAATAAACACCAGGAGCACAAGAGGACACAGTAAAAAATTGAGGAAAGGAAGATGCTTGAGAGACATAAAGAAATGTAGCTTCCCGCAAAGAAATATAGAGGTTTGGAACAGACTAAGTGAGGATGTAGTATCGGCGAAGAGAGTGTAAAACTTTAAGGAAAAGTTAGACAAATACAGATACGGAGACGGGACCACACGAGCGTAAGCCCAGGCCCTGTAAAGCTACAACTAGGTAAATACAACTAGGTAAACACACACACACACACACACACACACACACACACACACACACACACACACACGGCCCGGTAGCTCAGTGGATAGAGCGTCTGCCTCACAACCAGAAGGACCGGGGTTCGATTCCCCGGCCGGGTGAAGATAAGTTGGGTTTATCTTCTTTCACGTGTAGCCCCTGTTCACCTAGCAGTGAGTAGGTACACGACGTAAGGCAAGGAGTTGTGACCTCGTTGTCGCGGTGTGTTGTGTGTGAGTGGTCTCAGTCCTACCCAAAGATCGGTACTACGAGATCTGTGCTCTTCCGTAGGGGAGCGGCTGGCTGTCTCGAGAGAGACCCTCAGCAGACCAAGAGATAAATTACACACACACACACACACACACACACACACACACACACACACACACACACACACACACACACACACACACACACACACACACACACACGGCCCGGTAGCTCAGTGGATAGAGCGTCTGGCTCACAACCAGAAGGACCGGGGTTCGATTCCCCGGCCGGGTGAAGATAAGTTGGGTTTACCTTCTTTCACGTGTAGCCCCTGTTCACCTAGCAGTGACCAGGTACGCGACGTCAGGCAAGGCGTTGTGACCTCGTTGTCGCGGTGTGTTGTGTGTGAGTGGTCTCAGTCCTACCCAAAGATCGGTACTACGAGATATGTGCTCTTCCGTAGGGGAACGGCTGGCTGTCTCGAGAGAGACCCGCAGTAGACCAAGAGGTGAATTACACACTCACACACACACACACACACACACACACACACCAGAGGTGGATCTATGGTCGGAGAGAAAATGGTATAGTGATCCACCTGATGCAGAAAAGTCCCAGAAATCCACTTGACTAGTGGAGTACCTCTTTATCCGAATTTTAGAAAAATGGCTTCCAGTCTGGTGGCTGGTCCCGGGTTCAATACCCGGCGTCGGAAATGTCTGTTTTCCCCTTTCCTGATCTCAGGGAAAACACTGGGAGCTATAGCCTCCAATGTTTTCTATATCGGCCTCAAAATGCCCCTAAAAGTTCTTATCTAAAATAAAATAAATTCCCCACTGCGCATGCTCGCTTCGCTCGTAACGTTCCCCCCTCAACACATGAACCTATGACGACCCCCCCAAAAAATCTGCCAAAATTACGGGCCTGGATCTGCATTAATTCTTGTGCGTTTCGTGAAGAGCGGAGGTCGTGTGGATGTGTGGGAAAGAGTGAACTCCTGACATTGCAGTGATTGGTTCATTATCTACACATGGACCAAGAAATATTAGGGAAATTCCCGTCAATTTTCCTTTGGGCGTCTAAATATCTGCTCATTACAAGCTGATCACTGCACTGAGACTAATCGCTACTAGATCATACGAAAACATCAAGTTCTCCACTGAAATATCAGCAAAAGCACAAGGAAGAATTATATCATATATCTGAAACTTGCCAAGCAACCTGCGAAGGTTGGCGCAGAACTGACGCTCGTTTTGTAGGCTGCCTGCCTTGTACAAGCTCAAACTGGGCTTGAGATCATGTTAAATGAGGACCAGTTTTCAGCAGACAATAGTCCTACACTCCATATGGCCAGATGGCATTTTTTTTTTTTTTTTTTTTTTTTACGTCGCTGCCTGTTGCGCCGGTAGGCATCTTCTGGGGCCTGATCCTGATGGTCGGCCTTTTTCCAGGTGGGGCCTGATGGTCGGCCCAGCCCGTTCTGGCGCAGGCGAGTGTTTATAGTGGCGCCATCTGCATTGGCTGCTGCCCCCGGAACTGATTCGCTTGGACGGCTTCTCTACCTAGAGTCCGGGTTGATGGTGGTCTTTCTGACATAATGTGTTTTTTTAAGCCACTCGGCGGTGACTGAAAAATCCAAGTGGTAGCGTGGGGATTCGAAACCGCGTCGTCCATCACGCGGTGAATGTGAGCCCAGTACGCTACCACTTCGACCACCGCCTACCGCATGCAGTCCACTACACTTCCATCAACTCAAACTGCCCTGAAGATATGAGTTAAAACAGGTTCTTCAGTCGGCCTGAAACAGTGCGTGCATGGGGAGCTCGGAAAGGCAAATTATGCAGGTAAGAGAACCGGTAGCTCTTAAGCGGCGTCCACACTATGGGTGGGCCATCGCGGAATCAGGCGGACTTACGAGGGAGTAAGCCCCGTTTACACTGTGCCGACTCTGGGCCACGACAACCCAGCGACTTTTTCATTTGACAAGTTGGTTCCCACGATCCAAGAAGGGGAGGGGGGGGGGGGAGGTTTTATTGGGGTCTTGGTATCTTGCCGACTGTCTGGGACATTCGGCCAACTAGTTGCCAGCATGTCGTGCTAACCCTCACGACTCCAGACTCTCGTCACGACGTCGGCGCAGCATTCGGCAGCAGTCTCAAGACCTCTTTCAAGACATGCCCGACCCTTTCACATCAACACCTAAGACCTCGTGTACCCTAGAGTCGTGGGTAATTGTGGCCCAGGGTCGCCACAGTGTGAACGGGGCTTAAGGGGGTGTGAGCGTCCACACTATAAGGGACAGGCGTGGGACGACTGGTGAGCAGTCCGCGCTAGTGTTGCCGTTTTTGGTACGAACGTACCAGAGTTGGTACTTTTTGGTGTACAAAATACGACTTCCACTAGATCTGGTACTAAATAGAGATGGTATTTTTGTTCTATACATAACGGAATAAAAATAAATAGTGTTGTAAGGCGTTACATTTATGTCCTGCCATGTACTTCGTTAGTGTTCAACACCTTCAGCAACCCAAGAGGAGATAGATTTACATTTTTATAGGTATGAAGACCAGTAAATAATGTTATATTTACTCAATCTGGTACGTTTTGTTCTCATTTGGTACTTTTTAATGGTGCAATCTGGTACTACTTACTACGCTAGACAACTGGGCCCTTATACGTGAAACTTATTACCACTAGCAAACAGCTGTTAAGACTAGCAAATTTCTGTTACCCTTAACATTTTTGTGCTAAAACAGATATTCACAAAGCTTGTTAAGGCTTAAACAACACTGTTAGGGTAACTGCGACAGGGAGCACTTTTACCTCCTAGCAAACAGCTGTTAGCAGGATGGCGGCACAACAACAACGACGTCTGCGGCGTACCTACAGAGAAAGAAGATATTTTTTTGCTGAATACAACGATGCTCCACTACACAAAAGATTACTAATGTTCTTATTGTAACTCCTCCCTTATTTATTAACCAATTTTTTTTCATTCAAAAACATTTTAATCAGGAAGGATAGGAGAGTAAGGCCTGCTATCGTTTTTTTTTTATATACAATAGTAAAAAAAATTTTTGAAGGGCGATGAAAAAAATTGACAAATATTTTTTAAAAATCAAAATCAACTTCAAACAATAGTTTATTTAGCAGACCTAATTCCTTATTCATACTTTCATAAGCTGCAGTATGAAATATTTGTGTAATAAGAATCCCGGTACTCGAATTTTATTATATTTCGCCATATTTCAAAGTAAAAGCAAGTGTTCCACTGCGTAAAATCAATGAAATATTAATGCAAAAGACATTTGATGCGGATACGAAGATTTTTTTTGGTTGGATTTACTAAGAAAATATGATATATATATATATATATATATATATATATATATATATATATATATATATATATATATATATATATATATATATATATATATATATATATATATATATATATATTATATATATATATATATATATATATATATATATATATATATATATATATATATATATATATATATATATATATATATATATATATATATATAAAGAGAGAGAGAGAGAGAGAGAGAGAGAGAGAGAGAGAGAGAGAGAGAGAGAGAGAGAGAGAGAGAGAGAGAGAGAGAGAGAGAGAGAGAGAGAGAGAGAGAGAGAGAGAGAGAGAGAGAGAGAGAGAGAGAGAGAGAGAGAGAGAGAGAGAGAGAGAGAGAGAGAGAGAGAGAGAGAGAGAGAGAGAGAGAGAGAGAGAGAGTTGCTCGCTGATATATATGAGAAAATATTAGTGAGTGCTAGAAATTTCCCGTTTTCTTATGTAGTTGTGCGAGAGAACGTTAAAGTTTCATGAGAGACAAAGAAAAAGAAATACCTAAAATAAAAACGAGGTAAAAACATCTATTGCAGCCAGTAATTCGGCGGAAACTCATGACAGGACGTCTTGTTGCATAAGGCATAACATTATATTTTTTTTCATAATTTTTTTACATATACCAAAAGAAACAGGAAGAATGACAGAATAATATAAGTCGAGAGTATGCTACAATTAGCGCCCCTGAGCGGAAACTTAACAAACAGCTGTTTGCTAGGTAACAGTTGCCAAGTTGCCATTTTACCATATATGGGAGTTGTGGCGAGCCAAACACGGAATTCCGAGCCTAGTCACGCATAGTGTGTACGCCGCTTTACTGGCGTTTTTAAACGTGCTTGAGCAGGTACTGCGCCGCCGCTGCTGCTGTTGCCGCTGCATTTATAAAAAAAAAAAATTATGATGATAATAATGATCATCATCATGAGAAAGAAAATTATACTGCACGTCCAATTAAACGCAAGGAGAGATCCACAAAGCTCGTGGCTTGAGTTTGATTGATAGTACCATGAGGCACATAAGATCGGAAAGAGACTTACATTGAGACCTGCTCGGAGGGACTCCTGGGTTACCGTAGTGGGGAGGGGGATGAGACGTACCCGGCGTTTACCCATATTGATCGATTGATTGACACTACATCCTCCATTAACCACAAAACATTAATATGGGCAGTATTTTTTCCTCTCTCTCTCTCTCTCTCTCTCTCTCTCTCTCTCTCTCTCTCTCACACACACACACACACACACACACACACACACACACACACACACACACACACACACACCTACGGAAACAATATTAGTCATCACGAGACAGGTACATCAGATTCCTTAATTAACTATTGAGACAGGAGCATGTGGAGGAAGGTGGTTCCGCTATATTTAGCTACAGTGATCACCCTCCTCCTCTTCCTCTTCTGCCTTTTCGACGTCCTGCTCTTCCTTCTCCTCCAAATAGACTTAAAGGCGATGTGCTGTGTCGTCTTCTACATCCCGAAATGACATAAATTAATGAATTTCAAATAAATTTTCAACACCATGAATATCAGTCAATAATTCTCTTCTTCCTTCTCCTCCCCCTCTCCCTTCAGTTCTCCCTCCTCTTCCTAATCATTCTTCTTTTTCCCCAGATATTCCGATTCCTCTTCCTTTTTTACTATCCATCTTTTTTCTCCCCCTCCTTCATTTTTTTTCATTCTCCTCCTTCATTATCCTAGTTAGTTAAACTAAGAGGGGTTTTATTGTGTGTGTGTGTGTGTGTGTGTGTGTGTGTGTGTGTGTGTGTGTGTGTGTGTGTGTGTGAGTCTATGTGTGTTTGTTTGTTTGTTTGTTTGTTTATATGTGTGTGGGGGGTGAGGAGGAGGAGAGTGGGGAAGAGTTCATTAAATGTGAAAAGGAATAAAATATCTAATCATTGAAAAAAAATGCTCTATTCTCATATATATACAACACAAACAGAAGTAAGGACTTGGATAAAGAAGAAGAGGAAGAAGAAAAAGAAGAATAAGAAGAAAAGAAGAAGAAAAGAAAAAGAAAATGAAGAAGAAAAGAAGAAATGAAAAAATGTAGAAGAAAAAGAAAAAGAAGCAGATAATGGTGACGAAGAAGCAAATGGAGTATAAGAATAAAAAATCAAAATATAAATATATTTCATTTGCAGTACACTAGAAATGAGGAAACCTGGAAACATGGAAGAAAAGACAGCAGAATTACAGTTGGCTGCCAAAGAGGCTGCCCACTTTAGTGATTGATTCTGTTCGTCTTATTCTTCAGTGATCTGCAGAAAAGATGAAATCACTTACTGTAGATTCGTTTTTGGAAGGTTAATTTCACTCCCTACGCAATTAATTAACAGTCAACTCGAATTTTTATGCAGTTGATCTTTTTGCCTCCGCACAATCTTTGGAATCTTTTCCAAATCTTTTGTAAATATCTTTGTGCTTCCGCACAAAGATATTTCCAGAAGCGGATGAGGAAAGACCTCATCTTTTGTCTATGCTACATTGCATCGATTGTATTATTTGATTGCTATTTGTAGTGTTCTGGTTAGTTTGAAGCTAATAGAAAACATTGCTGAACTTGTTCAAGGATTTGAAGACTTGTGTCAAATCCCATCCCCCCTAGTCGTCTCTTTTCTAACGTGAAAAAGTTCAGTCGCTTCTGAGTCGGTCACGGCTGTGCCCTCAACAATGATGTCATTTTTGTATAGTGTTACTGCCCTCTCGCAAGCAACATGATATCCTACTTGTAATTATGTAGTGCCCTGAAGATTTTGGTACCAGGTGATGCAAAAAAAATTCAAAGGAGTCGGGGAAAATAAGGGGAATAAAAAAAAAAATGAAAGCCAGAAACTCAACCTGAGGGTAGTGCTGCCACCACCCGGCGATCTAAGGGCGAACAGGGTAACCCCTAGCTCGCAGGGAACCTTAAAATTTAAGTAATACAAAACGGGGGACTCAGGGGAGGGTTTCCGGGGACTCTAGAAGAGTTAGCGTGGACGGGCGGAGGTGTGGAGGCGACGAGTCAGCAACCACCACGGTTGTCTGGACTACTCACGTTAAGGATACAAGGAAATGGCTATAGATATGATAATGTACGTTTATTTGTTAGCTTTCCGATCAAAAAATGAATTCTAAACTGACGAGTCAGTATTGGTGGGTACTCGAGGAACCTTAGCGCCCCATCAGCCGCGGACGACACAGAGTAAACACCTCGGGCACAAAATGTACATAAATTCATAGATAATACTCATACATGGCACCATTGCGATGGGTTTCACACCATCAAGATAATACACTTTACATCACTAGTTATCTGTTGTGTCCTGCCGACTCACAATATTAGGCAAAGAAATGATTTACTCATGAGAAAATGCCAGAACTCATGGATGAATAACTATACAGGGAAAAACGAGACCGCGAAGAACTCACACCGACAACGCCGCTCAACAGACATTATATATATATATATATATATATATATAGATATATATATATATATATCTATATATATATATATATATATATATATATATTACAATTTCCTCCTAACTGCTCACATTTACAGAAGAACGTTGACTATTTTATGGGGAGGTGTGTTTTTTTTTTTTTTTTTTTTTTTTTACAACAAAGGAGGCAGCTCAAGGGCACACAAAAATAGAAAACAATAATAAAAAAAAGCCCGCTACTCGCTGCTCCGAAAAAAAGAATCAAAAGAGGTGGCCGAAAGAGAGGTCAATCTCGGGAGGAGAGGTGTCCTGATACCCTTCTCTTGAAAGAGTTCAAGTCGTAGGCAGGAGGAAATACAGATGAAGGAAGATTGTTCCAGAGTTTACCAGCGTGAGGGATGAAAGAGTGAAGATGTTGGTTAACTCTTGCATAAGGGGTTTGGACAGTAAAGGGATGAGCATGAGTAGAAAGTCGTGTGCAGCGGGGCCGCAGGAGGGGGGGGAGGCATGCAGTTAGCAAGTTCAGAAGAGCAGTCAGCGTGGAAATATCGATAGAAGATAGAAAGAGAGGCAACATCGCGACGGAATTTAAGAGGTAGAAGACTATCAGTAGGAGGAGGAGAGCTGATGAGACGAAGAGCCTTAGACTCCACTCTGTCCAGAAGAGCTGTGTGAGTGAGATGCATACTCCATACGAGGGCGGACAAGGCCCCTGTATATGGACAGTAACTGCGCGGGGGAGAAGAACTGGCGGAGACGATACAGAACGCCCAACCTCAAGGAAGCTGATTTAGCGAGAGAGGAGATGTGAAGTTTCCAGTTGAGATTTTGAGTAAAGGATAGACCGAGGATGTTTAGTGTTGAAGATGGTGATGGCTGAGTGTTGTCGAAGAATAGGGGATAGGTGTTTGGAAGATTGTGTCGAGTTGATAGGTGGAGAAATTGAGTTTTTGAGGCATTGAAGGACACAAGGTTCCTTCTGCCCCAATCGGAAATGATAGCAAGGTCTGAGGTTAAGCGTTCTGCAGCCTCCAGTCTGGAGTCGTGTACTTCCTGTTGAGAGGGTCTTCTACTGAAAGAAGTTGAATAATGCAGAGTGGAGTCGTCGGCATATGAGTGGACAGGACAGTTTGTTATGGAAAGAAGATCATTGATGAATAACAGGAAGAGAGTGGGTGATAGGACAGAGACCTGTGGAACACCACTGTTGATAGGTTTAGGGGAAGAACAGTGACCGTCTACCACCGCAGAGATAGAGCGGCCGGAAAGGAAATTGGAGGTAAAGGAACAGAGAGAAGGATAGAATCCGAAAGAGGGCAGTTTAGAAAGCAAAGACTTGTGCCAGACTCTATCAAAGGCTTTCGATATGTCTAGCGCAACAGAAAAAGTTTCACCGAAACGGCTAAGAGAGGATGACCAAGAGTCAGTTAAGAGAGCAAGAAGATCGCCAGTAGAACGTCCCTTGCGGAACTCATACTGGCGATCAGATAGAAGGATAGAAGTGGAAAGGTGCTTTTGAATCTTCCGGTTAAGGATTGATTCAAAAGCTTTAGATAGACAGGAAAGTAAAGCTATAGGGCGGTAGTTTGAGGGATTGGAACGGTCACCCCTCTTAGGCACAGGCTGTACAAAGGCATACTTCCAGCAGGAAGGAAAGGTAGATGTTGATAGGCAGAGACGAAAGAGTTTGACCAGGCAGGGTGTCAGCACGGAAGCACAGTTTTTAAGATGAAATGAAGATGAGTCACGAGGGGATACACATGGGGAAAAAAATAAATTATTCACTTGGTTACTCAACTGGGAGACTACGTATTTTACGGACGAGTAAGGAATAAGTTGACTTAGTGGGGAAGCAAGGGGTTTTGTCACTAGGGTAGGGGTGATGAACACTGGGATATGGGGTGCTTAGGGAGGAATGAAGGCACATACCTGTGGTGGAGGAGAGAAGATGAGTCACGGGGCCGGGTTTCTGCGTTTTGTGTGTTATATAGGGGTGGAGGAAACAGGGTGGAGCCAAGGGACGGAAGTGAGGGGGGCGTGGTTTGGGAAGTATAGTGTTTTGTGTATGTTTATGGATGAAGGAGGGAAGTGAGGCCGCATATCCTACCCTGCGTTTGTGACATAATACAGGCAGGTGGCAAAAACCCACTTAACGCGGCCAAAAAATCTACTGATGTGTTGAATACTTATAGGAAGATAAATTTGCTAAGGTGTTGCACGGCATCTCGGCTGAATGCGTGCGCCACAGAAAGGGGCGGAGTACGGAAGCTTCTAGAAGCCGGCAGGAGCCACGTGACTGGAGAGAGAGAGAGAGAGGGGGGAACGAGGGTGAGGTGGCCGACGCCAAGCCAAGAATTTGGCGGGGAAGCGGGCTGTCTGCCTCGGGCCACGTGATATCTGGCGGACACTAGGGGTAACCAGGAGATAGGGGGGTGGGCCTCTCGGTGTGAATCTAGAATGTTCCACGCGGTAACGGACTCCGGCGATACTTATATTTACTTAAAATACTTAAAACTACTTTTTCTCCCTAATTCCTATCTTTCCCGTACTAATTAAATTTTGGCAATACAATTAGGGGAGGCAGTGGCGGTCAGCATGCGGGCGCGTCGTCCTGGAGGACCTGGGTTCGAGTTCCCCCTGCCACTACAAGCTGGCAATTTTCAGTCATCGTCGAGTGGACTAAGGGCCGTATCATAAGTCAAACCCGAAAGGTTTCGTAAAGGAGGATTTTCTGGTTTTGGTATTGCAAGTGGCATGCCAAGGTTGGGTTCAGCCAGCGTTTTGGAACGCTCGGGAATACCCGAAAGCCGCTTTCCCATGAATGAAAACCGTGAACATTTTCATCCATTTTTTCACAATGACAGTCATTAGTGATCTTTTTCACGAAATTACCATTAATGTGTCAAGGAAGCCCATTACAAATCTACATGATCGAAAAGAAGATGCGGTAAACACTGAACGGTAAACTCGTGAGTTTGAGACGATCACGTGACCACACACAAAAAGAAGCAGAAGCAGGATGGCGCATGACCACTGTGTATGGTATTATTAGCGTTCACAACGCTTTCAAAGCTATACTGCCAATTAAATACAGGAGTGCAATGGGTCTCTTATTCTATTAAAGAAAACGACACCCCCTTTGAACTACGTGAGAGAAAACGTAAACAGGGAGGACTCGGAAGAAACACACATTATGAGTATCGTACATTCTATCCTGACTAGAGCATTTGTTATGATTTGTATGATGTATGCCTTATGTCATTATCCTTTTCTAAGAAGATAATAACAACTTCATAAGGCACTGCATGCTTTAAATCATCCAGAAATTAAATAAAGGGTAGTCGTTGGCCTGAGAGGTTTGCGTATATCTGAAACAGAGAGAGGCGGCGCGCGCTGCTCCCAGGGATGCCAACCTCAAAACTCCTGACATCTTTTTTCCCCTCATTTGAAACTACAAAAACAGCATTGCCAGTGTAAATGGCATTTAATATTTAAGTTATTAAAAATAATTACATGTTTTGGGTATGAAAAAAAAAATCACTGATTTGGATAATGTTATTCATCTGTTTATCGCATCGGTCGGTACCCTGTACGGGCCAAAGCCGCTGGCCCGTGATATTAATGACTTGTAATACCGACATTCGGAACCCTAAATGTCCTTCGTAAACCGAACTCTGTAATGACCCGAAACTTCTAGAATTCAACTTGTAATACGGCCCTTAGTAAGACTACCTACATGCTGTTATGAAGACCTCCTATAAACCAGGACTCTAAAATATCTCTCTAATGAGGACAAATAAAAAGACCTCCGCGGGGGCGGGGGTTTTGATCTTGGTCTTGGTTTGGGAGGTAGTAGAGTCTTTTGATAGCTCTATCAAGGGACTCTAAGAGGTAGTTGACCCTTTCGGTCCCAACCACAGTCTTTGTAACGGCTTACTCCCTCAGGACCAGCACCCTGAAAATCCAAAAATATGCAGCCTTATTAGAAAGAGCCCGTGGAGGCACAGACGGGAACATCCACAGGAGTCCACCCTATCCGGTGCGCAGTGCCCAGGCTCTCTCGAGGTATTCCTTTACCCCCTCTACTGTTCTTCTGGTCCCTGTCTGCAGTGTACCCAGGCCTCGCAAGAATTCTATCACCCTTTCTACATTACCCCCTAGCATCCTATTCCATACTTCTGTTCCTAGTTCCTGTGTTATTATTTCTACCATACTCTGCCTATCCCTATCATACCTAGGACACTCTAGTAGCATATGTTCTACGGTCTCGTCAACCCCCCCCCCCCCCTTCACACATACGGCATACCTTGCTTCCCCCATTGACCCACCTTTATGTCCTACTTTTCACCTCTAAGGATTTGGTCCTGGCCTTGAAAAACAGCACACCCAACAGGCTACCGTCGTAGAAAGCTTCACACTTGGGTTTGGCTTTCAACTTGTACCATTCTAGAGAACTCTTTGCCCCCACCCTCTGGCTCCAGTCTACCCTGCCCTTCTCCTGAACTTTGTCATTCACTCTACGCTTCACTTCCTTCTCCTCCCTCCCTAGCATCATCTCAGAGAGTGTGAAGCCCTCCAGCCCACATCTCTTCTCCCAGCGTATGCTAGACTTGTTCCACTTCGTCCCCTGTCCCGCCCACTCATATATCATTCAGTTTTCCTTACTTATTATTGTTAACACTTTAACAGTCACTTCAGTAAAGAAGCACTGAAGCACTGGGAACCGGAACACTGGCACTCACTCTTTCACTCGAGACGCAGCTGAGAGGCCACGCGCCACGCCGCTACGTGCTAACACAAGCCGTTGGTCTTTGTTTGCGCTCTTTACAACGGGATCACAAATTTCAGGCAGTGAATAATCGTTTTGGGGGCAAAGTTAAATGATTTTTCTCTTTGATATAGAGATTTTTTAGTCCAACATAAAAAAATAACCTAGTGTTTTAATGTTGATGATCTAGGTATGAAATCTCCTCACCGAAGATATTTCATACCCCGAAGTTTTTTTCGTACAACACCGGGCGCCCGGGCCTCGCGTGCACAGTAGGGAGGAGACAACGGATTTTTTTCTGAGAGGCGGAAAAAAAATAGCGATTATCACTAGTTTGGTTACAGAAGTAACGAAGATACCGATATATATATATATATATATATATATATATATATATATATATATATATATATATATATATATATATATATATATATATATATATATATATATATATATATATATATAAGTAGCGGATGGCCGATAACCCGATTTTGTTATCAGCGATAAAGTATCGCGATAACTTATCGCGATAACGCCCAGCTATTGGTATACCTTCCCCCCCGTTCCTTTCATTCTTTCAATCACTGTGTTAATTAATTACGAACATGTTGTACGCCTCCCTTCTGTCCTTACGAAAACCATTCTGTTCCTCCTCCATTACCCTGTTTCTTTCGCAGCATCTACTCATCCTATCACTAAGTTAACCACTAAAGATCTTTCCTATTGTGTCTGTGACAGCTATGGGCCTATAGTTTTTTTTTTTTTAACTCTTTTTCTACTCTTGTGCCCCCTTTGTGTAGCAGTCACCCTACCTTCGTTCCATTTTCCCGGTACTTTTCCTAACCAAATCTTTCTAAACAACCTATACAACTCCTCTATTATACCTGGCCCTCCTTCTTTATAGAACTCATTAGGAATCCCATCCCTCCCTATTGCTTTCCTAGCCTTAAGTTTCTTTACATATTATCTGATCTCTTCCTTACTGAAGCATTCCCCCACATCCTAAAAGATTTTTCTGCTAGTTTCCAAGTGCACCTCCCCTAACTCAACAGGCTCATTCATACCCCCTATCTCCTCCCAGAAGTTTTTGAGTTCCCTTTTCATTTCTTCCGCCCCTTTCACTACTCTGTTTCCCACCACTATTTCTTCTAAGTTGGGCTGTTCCCTATTTTCCTCCCCCCTCAGGAAAGCATACCAGTCTCTTACCCCCTCCTCTCCCTTCTCCCTGAGTTCCTTTACTATCTCCCTCTCTGTCTCTGCCCTCGCCTTCCTAATGAGTCGCTTTACCTCCCTTTGCTTGTTCCTGTACTGCTGCCACAAATTTTCATATTCCACTCTTCCTGCATCATCCTTCCTTAATCTCCTGGTTCTCATATTCAGCTCCTTTCTCTCTTTCCTGGCCTTTTCGACATCTTCACTCCACCACTTCTTACCCTGTTTCCTACCCCTTCCTATCTCTAGCATTTCTAACCTCCTCTTGGCTGTCTCGTCTACTATCCTCCACATCCTGTTATTCGTTTCATCCACACTACCACCCACACCCCATTCGATACATGCTAGGTCTCTTTTAAAGGCCTCCCAGTCACCCCCTCTCATGTTCCAGGGGCAGTCTTTATTCCTATGTCCCCCCTCCTCCCTCTGTCCCTGGCTAACACAGTTTAAGACCATTATATTGTGGTCACTCACTACGTATATCTATGCGCCCCTCCTCGTCTATCCACATATCCCTAACCATCCTCCTAGCCTTCTCATTTACAAGGATATAATCTATAGCTGAATCCCTTCTCCTTTCTGCCCAGGTTACCATTCCCTCCTCTATGGTTAAATTTAATATTTCTAAGTCATACTCCTCCACAAAATCTAATAACAATGTCCCATTTCTGTTTATCTCCTGTCCTAGGATACCAATATGTCCATTCATGTCTCCCATGACTATTACTTGCTCCTGTCTATTTTCTGCTATTACCCTCCCTACCCTCTCATACTTCCTTTCGTTCTCTTCCCTTCCCAGTGGAAGGGGCTTCCACTGTCATGTAGCACACTACTATGATTAGGTGCTCCATCCTACCCTTGTCCCTGTACCCTATTCTCACTGCTAGGATATCCTTCCTTGCTCCGCTGCTACCTACATCTAGTTCCTCAAAAGTTACGCCCGAGTTCCGTTTTATAAATAAACCTACCCCTCCTCCTTTCCTTGGGTTTTTACTCCTTCCCTTGGCTATAAAACTGTAGTCCCCTGAACTGACTTCAAGTCTTTCCCTCAGTTGGGTCTCGGTTACCCCCACCACATGGAAGTCCCACTCCCTCATTTCCTTAGCCATGTCCTCTAACTTCCCTATTCCCCATCCCCTAACATTAGGCATCCCAGACGCCTCCCTGCTCCCTTGCCTCCCTCCCCTTCTGTCCATGCCCTACACAGCTATGGTTCTTGTTCCCCTTAGGCTTGCCTTTACCCCTATCTAGGTCTATTTTCCTTGCTGGAGACCCTCCACTGCACCCTCCAGCAAGTTGCTGAGTCTATCCACCCCCTTCCTGCTAAGATGTACTCCGTCCATTGCACACAGCTCCCTCCGTCCCCTGAAACTATCCCACCCGTCCAGAAACAGACCTCCTATACCTCACACAGGGCCTTCACCCTGTGGTTCAGGCCCCGCCCCACCCCCCCGCACACACACACACAAACCTGGCCTTGGGTAGCACACCAGACAGGATGAACCTCCTGCCACTCTCCCTCAACCCACCAAAAAGCTCCCTGTACCTCCTAAGCAGCTCCTCTGACCTCACCCAGCCCACGTCGTTCAACCCGACGTGAACCACTACCACCGCATCGTCGCTTGACTCCGACACTATCCTATTTAGTCTGTTGGAGACATACCTCACCCCAGCCCCTGGCAGACACACCATCAATCTCCTGTCTTTCCCCCTCACACAGGAAGTGCGGTCCAGCGGAGTCCCCCACCACCAGCACCTCTGCCCCCCTCCTCCGTTGCCTCCCCCGCTGCGTCTGTTGCCCCTGATCTCCAACCCTTTGTGCTGCTACCCCCCCACTCCCCTGGGCAGCTACCCCCTCGCTCACCTGGGCTGTTACTCCCCCACTCCCCTAGGCAGCTACCCCCTCGCTCACCTGTGCTACTCCCTCACTCCCCTGGGTTGCTGTCTCCTTACTCCCCACTTGCCCAGCCAGGACCTCAAACCTGTTGTGCAGGGCAACAGAGTTTGGGTTCCCCTCAGCCCTGACCCTTGGCCCACCACCCCTGGCCAGCCTCCACTCCTGCCCCCCGCCTGCCCCCACCACACCTACTTCAGGCCTGGCCCCCTCATGCCCTGTACCCTGAGCTTGCCCATTCAGTAGGACCTTTATCAGCTCCCTGAGGTCTTTCACCTCCTTTTTCGAGGAGCATATCACACATTCCTGTTTGTCTATCTTCCTCTCATAGCCACAAACCTCGCATACTACGTACACGAAGTTTGCCTCAACCACCTGATCGTCACCATCCGCCCCCGCCTCAGTCCCGACAACCTCCTGCTCCTCTCCTGCGTCTACATCGGGTACTATCACCTCGCCCCCCACTTCTGTTCCCTTTATCTCTACTCTAGAGTCCTCCATCTTAGCCTAAGGCTGGAAAAACTCGTGGTACTTAGCGGTAAGTTGGAGCGGTCCTTCGACACGTCCGCCTCCTCCGCGCGCTAGACAGGCCAGGCTAGGCTAGGCAGGGGGGTAATAGCCTGAGCCAAGCTAGATGGCGCTGCAATGGGCTTGGGCTGACCACTATAGTCGGTTCACCCAAGTCTGAGGTGTGCATTTTCGTGCGCTGGCAACCTATTGTCCCACGGCGTGTCCAATTGCGTTGATAATATATCATAGCCTTCGCATAGGAAACAGTCGTCAGAGTCAATGATATGCAGGCAACAATAACAAATACCATTAATTATAGTCGATCTTGAGTTAAAAATTATTAGTAATGTCCCAAACACCGTTTTGTAAATATAAATCCTACTAATTTTCAAGGTGGTGGACAAGGCTGTTTAAAAATTATAATCAGCGATCTTGTAAATTAACAAAACAGGTGTTTGGGTCATTACTGATAATTTTTCACTCAAAATCGACTATAATTGATGGTATTTGTTATTGTTGCCTGCATATTATTGACTGACGACTGTTTCCTATGCGTAGGCTATGATATATATCCACGCAGTCGGACACGCCGTGGGACAACAGGTTGCCAGCGCACGATAATGCACACCTCGGACTTGGATGAACCCACTATAGGTCCCAAGATCAAGAGAATAGACAGGTCTTTTCACGCGCAGGTTTTGACATCATCAGCCGTATGATACAGAGCAGGCGGAGAATAATAAGGAAAATGAGAGATATTTCATGGGATACTGAAACATTTTCAGTTTTCGTGTGTGTGTGTGTGTGTGTGTGTGTCACTCTCACTCATTCACTCTTACACTCACTCTCTCACATTCTCATACTCATACGCACTCACTCACTCACTCTCTCTCTCTCTCTCTCTCTCTCTCTCTCTCTCTCTCTCTCTCTCTCTCTCTCTCTCTCTCTCTCTCTCTCTCTCTCTCATATAAAAATCTATATATATATATATATATATATATATATATATATATATATATATATATATATATATATATATATATATATATATATATATATATGTGTGTGTGTGTGTGTGTGTGTGTGTAATGAACCTTCTTATCCAAGTATTTTTTGACAAATTCTTAGTCGCCGCAATCATCCTCTATTGAACAGTTCTCCTGTCCGCCCTGACACCCTCTGTAACACCTTATCGTCTTCTACCCAGTCTTTTCTTACCCCTATCTGCCCAGTAGTTCTGTGACTGCTTCAGTTCCTTAATCCTAAATACCAAAGTCACCCATCGAAATAAAAGAAAATGGAGCACACGGGATGCGTCAACACCTGTGGTCGGGTGAGGACTGGTGGGCAGGTTTTAATCAAAAAGACTATATAGTCTCCTTGGCTTTAGTCGAAGCAGACTGAGGGGCTGCTGGTGACGTCAATGCGCAGAAGAGGAGAATTCTGGTACGAGGTTGAGAAGACCTGGTATATTCTGTTGATCTTGATAGGTCCCACCAAGAAAGCTTACCGGCACCATCGGCTGATCGTAAAAATATGCTCATTCCAGGATATATATATATATATATATATATATATATATATATATATATATATATATATATATATATATATATACATATATATATATATATATATATATATATATATATATATATATATATATATATATATATATATATATATATATATATAGATATATATCTATATATATATATATCTATATATATATATATATTTATATATATATATATATATATATATATATATATATATATATATACATATATATATATATATACATATATATATATATATATATATATATATATATATATATATGTATATATATATATATATATATATATATATATATATATATATATATATATATATATATATATCTACATATATATATATATATATATATACATATATATATATATATATATGTACATATTAGGGTGGTCCTTAAAATCAAAAGTTTGAATTCTTCTGCTCCTACCAAGGGAATATGTTCATATGGACACAAAAAAAACGTAGGTAACTTTTTCGGCTCATGGAAAGATATTGCACATCGAAGTTGAATTTTAACTCCATTAGTGTACTGGTACAGCAAGTCCTCATTACACAGTGCTGATTTGCGTTAATTTTGGAGATATGGTCCCGACATATTACTACCCTCGTTTTGATTTACATAGAATTTAGCTCTGAAGATACGGTAATCAGCTAAAAAAAATGTGACAAAATGTCCGCCCTAATGGCAGAGCTACCCGGCCAACTCAGACATCACAACAATAATTTAAATCTTTACCAATGAGTAAACAACAAACTCTTGTGGCGATGTGCTAGAACGGGTTACTATCTCTTACATGTATTAATGGGTTTGATTTGCAATATTTACATATACTGGGTAGTTTTAAGGAACGCATAGATACTGTATAACGAGGACTTGCTGTATTGCATTAACGTCGTTCCTCTTTTCCTTTCTTCAGGTTACTCTTCAGATTATCTCAGGTTATTATGGCTACACGTAGCAGGGATTTCCTTGTTGTGCCCCAACCAGAGCTGGTGGGATCCAAACTTCCATCCAACGGTGATGTCTTGGCTGTTATTCTGCACCACCTCCATTTGAAGAAGACCTCGCTCCGTGATGTGATGCTTGTCGTTGCTCCCATGGTGGTGCGATACAGGAGCATGGCTCGGATTCCCATGATGAGGAAAAATAACATGGTGACGAAACTGGAGAAACTGCATCGGCAATACGAGCTCCTGAAGAAGTGGAAGCACTGGCGCTCGGAGCCACAGGTTGCCAAGGAGGAGGCGTTTAAGGTCAAGTTGGATAATCTCTTCGATGTGGCCCACGCAGATGCCTTGAAGATGATGACAAATGCAGAGGATAAGGCGTTTCTGCTTGTCCAACGTGAACCAGGCCGACGTGGGAAGAAGAGGCGATGACTTCGTCCACAGTGGTTGAGCTGGAGTCCTCAACCAGTTCCAGTGCATCTGATCCTGAGTCATCTGTTGACGATTGTCCACCGAAACGGAGCCGGAGAGCCACTACAAACATAATCAGTCCAGCTCTTGCGCCAACGTTGGACAGGACGAAGATGACGGATCGATCAACCGCTTACGTACTGATTGAGACTGCTCGTTCACTCGGACGCAATGTTGAGGAGCTGAACATTAATCGCTCTTCCATCCGCCGTCATCGGAGAAAAAAACCGGGAGGCACTGGCCTCCAAGTTCAAGGAAGAGTTCCAAGTGGGAGCTTCACTTGTTGTCCGTTGGGATGGCAAGATCATGCCTGACCTAACCACCAAGGACCATGTTGACAGGCGTCCCATTCTTGTCACTTGGAGGGGAACATCTCAGCTACTGAGTGTTGCCAAGCTTGCCAACGGGACAGGACCCAACATCGCTCGTGCTGTGGTGTCAGCTTTGGAAGCTTGGGGAGTTGCAGACCAGGTTGCTGGGAGGGGGACCTGGAGCCAGATATAGTGTAAATCTATGAGGTCGATGTGCAACATATTATTTCAGTCGGATTTGAACAAAACTTTACACACTTTTTTTTCCAACAAAGGAACAATTTCCCCAGGTAGGATGAAGCACTTTCCTTTTTTTATTTTTTTCCCTACATACGAGGGACCACCTTAATATATATATATATATATATATATATATATATATATATATATATATATATATATATATATATATATATACATACAGAGGTGGGCGCGGTACTGAAAAATCAGTATTGCGGTTGCGGTAGTGCGGTACTTTTTCCGGAGTAGTGTGGTTGCGGTAGTATGGTCCCATTTTTTTCTTTCCCATTGCGGTACGTGGTGTGCGGTACTGCAGTAGCGGTAGTCACTAGTCAATATAAAAGAAAATACTTCACTGCCTATCCTGGCTATCCATTGACTAACTAATAACTTGTGAAATACAAAAAAAAAAAAAAAATAAAGGAGGACTGGGGGAGGGAGAGAGGGAGGTAAGGGAGGAGGAAGGGGGGACAGGCCGGGGAGTAGAGGACGAGAAGGGGAGGAGGGAGAGGGAAGGAAATGCAACTTTCCGAGGGAGGAGGGAGGGGACAGGGAAGGGGAAGGAGGAGATCAGCGTCATGTGCGAGAGGAGGAAGTGGGGGGGGGGGGGAAAGGAAGGAAGGGTGGTGCGAGCTACAGTAGCACTAGCCAGGGATATGGGGGAGTGAAGGGGAAGGGGGGGAGGGGAGGAAGGGGAGGAATTTTTCAGCGTTTGAGCGAAAACAAAATATTACTTTGGAAAGTCATGACGGGAAGAGTGAAACATAATTCAAACTGTCCAACATTTAATTAAGACAAAACACATCAGCTGCAACTGGAAATAGCGGGACCGTGGGAAAGCTGTAAGCCCTGGCGTCTCAGGCTCAGCAAAGAAACCACGTGGAAATTTCAACGAGGAGATAATCATAATAATAATAATAATAATAATAATAATAATAATAATAATAATAACAGTAATAATAATAATGATAAATTATTATTATTATTATTATTATTATTATTATTATTATTATTATTATTATTATTATTATTATTATTATTATAATCAAACAATATTCATCTTGGCTTCATTGAAGAGAGAGAGAGAGAGAATGATAAAATAGATAAGTGACAATGAAGCTAAAAAAAAATAATAATAAAAATAAATAAAAAAAAACAGATATAGTGTGTACTATGGTTGATGTTATGCATCAAAGAAAAATTTGTACGGGGCATGAGATTGAGCGGCGATCATGTTAGTGCTTGCTTGTACTGTTGTACACTGCCATGTACAGTCATCGTCAGAGGCAGTCATGGTGCGCCGCCTTGGGTTGAGTGACGCACAGATTTACTCAGAGTTATTCATTTAGTATTTAATTTTGAACAATAACTGAAAAGTCAGAATGATTGAATCACTGATTCTGATGACTGATACCGATTGACTGATTGAGTCCGATTCACTGTAAAGAAAAAAAGACATGTCTGTGAGCATTCCGCGCTGCAGATGTCTTCGATGGTTTTCTAAGTACCGCAAAAAGTACCGCAGGATTTTTTAGTGCTGTCCGCGGTAGTGCGGTATTTTCAGAGAGTTTGCGGTGGTGCGGAAGTGCGGTACTTTTTTTTGTGATGTGGTATTACCGCACTACCACACTACCGCACTAAGTACCGCACTTGCCCACCTTTGTGTGTGTGTATACATATATATATATATATATATATATATATATATATATATATATATATATATATATATATATATATATATATATATATATATATATATATATATATATATATATATATATATATATATATATATATATATATATATATATATATATATATATATATATATATATACTATCTTTGTATATCAAACTCAAAGATCTTTGCAGTAAATCAAAGCATGTCATTTTTTTTTTTTTTTAAGAAAGAGTTACGCTGCTTTGCGTGTCACAGCTAAGAGTAATTCCATGATCTCATACCTCATATCATATTTGAAGAGGTCTTACACGCCAACGGTGTGTATGGTTACTATTTATGGACCAAGAATTATTGACGTTATAGATAGTTAACTGAAATACATTTGCCACCTTTCAGACAACAAAATCATCAGATGAAGCTCCTTTTAATTATTTTCTCAGTTTGCAATCGTGAGGAAATTTCCACCCACTTTTGTGTCAGCAAATTCCGATAGGGGAGATTTTAGTCCTATTTCTATGTCGTTAATTTATATGATAAAGAGAATGTCTTCCAGCACTAACTCCTGCTGCACTACGATAGTGCCAGGGTGACAGTCGGAAATTTGTCCAATGAGTAAATCTCTTTGTTTTCTTCTAGTTTGACAATCTCTTATCCATCGTGTCAAATTACCCCTTTCATCAAATGACAAAAGTTTTCTCTCTACCTCGTCTCTCTCTCTACTCCTTCCTTTCGTCTCTTCCTACCTCTTCTCATCCTCTTTTACTTTCCTTCCTTTCTCCCTTTTTTTTCACTTACTCTATACTTCAGTCACTTTCCTTCTCTTCCTCACAAACTCCTATTGTTCGTTCCTTGTTTCTTTATTGCCGTTCTCCTCCCTTATCCCTGTTTCAGCCTTACTCTCTACTTTCATCCCTTTTCTCTCTCATTTCTTTCTTTCTCACCTCTTACACTTCCTCAATCATTCCCTTCTCTCAATCACTGTCTCTTTCCTCCCTTCTCTGTCTTACATCCTTCCCCACTTTGCTCTCCCAGCCTTTAACCCTTCCTCCCTAGCTGCCTCTCGCCCTCACAATAGGCTGGCCTCGTCCCCGCCCCAAGTCATTGATAACATCCTCCAATTTCCTGTCCAGAACGAGCCAGGAAACCACTACTGTGACACCTTTAACGAGGGTAGTGGTAGTGATGGTGGTGGCGGTGGCGGTGACGGTAGTAATGGTATAGTAGTGGTGGTCATGGTGGTGCTGGTGGTGATGATGTCTTTCTGTTGGTCTTGTGTGAGGGGGAGGTTCGGTTCCTTTATGTGCTATTCTCGGTTCCTCTATGTGCTATTCTCGGTGTCTGTTTCACTTGTTTCTCTTTTTGTTTTTTAGTTTGTTCGTGAGTGTCTCTCTGTTTGATTGTTTTTCTCAAGTTTGGCATTAACTACATTTTCTCATTTCCCGAATATTTTGATAATCTCTCTCTCTCTCTCTCTCTCTCTCTCTCTCTCTCTCTCTCTCTCTCTCTCTCTCTCTCTCTCTCTCTCTCTCTCTCTCTCTCTCTCTCTCTCTCTCTCTCTCTCTCTCTCTCTCTCTCTCTCTCTCTCTCTCTCTCTCTCTCTCTCTCTCTCAGTCAGTAGCATAGTAACATGGCGAGGCATTCGGACTCCATGGCATTCTTGCAAGGACAGTTGATCTATCGGCAGGCGTGGACACTTTGAACCGAGTGAATTGAAGAGTGAGTTGGGGTCTAGTTTCTTTCTCGTGAACACGGGAGTGAGGCAGCGTGAGTCCTTGCCCCATCCCGTTTTTAACACTTGTATGGACTGAATGCTAGGCGGAATTGTGGATCAGTGTCATCGTGGAGTATCTGTTGGCAATACCAAGGTACCATGGTTTTGACGATGGTACTGCAATCCGTTCAGTCACTGAAGGATCTGATCATGGCTCTCGAGGTACAGCACGAGAAGACAAAGCATTTGGAACTTCACGTCTCCTGGACCAAGAACAAGTTAAAAGTTAGAAACAGTATGGTCTTCATGCGTGTGGCAAGGAAACTGATGCTTTGGAAATTCCACATACCTTGGCATCGTGCAGAACAACGACGGGTTACATTATGAAGTCTAATGACGAATCAGCATGCCCCATGGTTTTATAGATTCGCTCAGGACAAGTATAGGGCTTTGTCGATACCTATGCAGAAGAACAAAGATCTGCTTCTTATGTCTTATGTGGCCCGCACACTAGCAACTCAGGTGTTAGTTTCAGAGGAGCTGCATTGCATAGGCGTACCGATCTTATACAAACTCTTTATACTGATATGTTTTCATATCTATATATATATATATATATATATATATATATATATATATATATATATATATATATATATATATATATATATATATGGCAGGGGTATGTATCTGGATGAAGAATTCAACGTCCTCAACCTCCCCGATATGTCTTTCTTTTTCCTCTCACTCCTGTTCATACTCATTTCTTCTTGTAACCGGGGGATTTATTCTGTCCTACCTTATGGTGACCAGTTTGTTCAGTCCCTGATCTGGGTTGGTTGTTGGTTCGGGGATGAGTTTTCTCTCCCTCCCCCTCCAAAACTTTTCTTTAGTCAAAAAAAAGGTAGAGGTTGTTGTCGTCGCGCGAGTCTCGATCTTGATATAGTTTTGCTGAAGGGCCCGACAGCGCGGCAGGCTTCCTGAATGCACCTGCAACCATGGAACCTGCCGTTAGTGACGGGCGCAGGGTAAAGCCAACGGAAACCCTACACCTCGAAGGGAATAAGGCCCCCTACCCCCTCTTTATGTTTAGCAGGTGAACGGGGTAGTGCAGAAGCGGCGCCCGACCGCAGAACCAAGCCCGGGATTAACCATCAGAGGGCTATGCGTGTGGGCTCCTGGAACGTCCAGAGCCTCTCAGAGGATCACCGTCTGCCCTTCCTGTCAGACGAGCTCAGAAGGCTTGCATGGCATAGCAGTGGTGAGATCAGTAGGAGGGGTTACACCTGCTATTGGTCCGCCATCAGCATTGGTGCCCGTCTTCAGAGGGTATTTAGAGGCATCCCCAGCCAGCTGTGGCCATTTTATTTTTGAAGTTACTTCGGTTGATGAGCGTATGATGCGAGTGAGGCTGAAGCACACACTGGGCTTCATGTCTCGTGTTGCAGTGGGCGCACCTACCGAGATGTGTGAAACAGAAGAGAAGGTGTTTTACGCCAAACTCGACTCCGTATTAGACAAGTCCACCCATGGGGACACACTCATTGTCTTGTGCGACTGCAATGCTACTGTTGGCACCGATAGGATTGGCTACGAGCTATATGGTGCTCTTCATGGTCCTGGTAAGAGAAACATCCACAGCTCTCTCCTCCTGAATTTTACAAGATCCAGAAGGCTGATAATTGCGGGGCCTTGGTACCAAAGGCCAGAGCTGCACCGCTAGACTTTTTATAGCAATGCCGGAGGGGTAGCTGAGAAGACTGACCACTTCCTCGTAATTACTCGTTGGAAGATTCTTCAGAACTGCAAGGTTTTACGGAGTGGGGAATATTTGCAAATAATTATGGGCTTGTTGTTGCAATACTCAAGCTTCGTGTCAAGTCAAGAAGAATCTCGAGATGCAACAATACTGTGTTCCATCTCGAAAGGCTGAAAGACTTGGTATGTGCTAAGGAGAATGCAGTGACAGCCTTAAATCGATTCAACGTGCTCAGTACCCTTGAGGACCCTGTAGAACTGTGGGATACCTTCAAACGTGAGACTCTTCAAGCTGCCAAGGAGTGCATTGGAGAGCACCCGAGAGCGGAAACGCTGGAGAAAATCGAGAGTCGTTTTTCCAGGCTTACTGGGAATCGGGACCAATATAGGGCTCTATCGTGTAGGACTAGAGCTCACCTGAGGAGAGACAAGGAGAGTTATGTCAAGGTTCTCGCTGAGAAAGTCAAGCCTCATATGAATGGGTATGACTTTCGACCTGCCTACCGAGCCCTGAAGTAGCTCCGCTCCGAGCCTCCTTCATGTGTGAGCACATTCCGAACAACAGATGGCTGCCTCGTGTCGGATATGGATGGGCAAAGGGCTCGTTGATCTGAGTACTTCGAGTAGTTGTACACGGCGGACCTTTCAAGTGGGCAGCTTTCAGTTACTTGTTTGCAGGTGGCGGATGCTGATCCACCTATCGACGAAAGCAAACCCTCTCCTGACGAGGTCAGAGAGGCTGTGGCAAAGTTGAGGAGTGGAAAGCACCCTAGTATCTGTAACATCAGTGCGGAGCTGCTCAAATCTAGAGTTGGGGCAATGATCCGCAAATTGTATGCGGTCTTGACTGCCGTATGGCTCTCTGGTACCATTCCTACTGATTGGAGGAGAGGGTTGGTTGTCCCTATCTGGAGAGGGAAAGGGGACCGTTAGAACTGCAACAACAATCGTGACACTACACTGGTGCTTGGCCTCCGATTGCTGATGCGGATCGCAGCCAACTGCTAAAGCTGCAGAGACCTGAGCAGTCTGGTTTACGCCTGGTAAGTCGACAACTGACCGTATCCAAGCGCTTAGCATACTATTGGAGCGCAGACGTGAGTTTCGACAGGGGCTAGTTGCAGCCTATGTCGATCTCAAGAAGGCGTTTGATTCAGTGCATTGCGATGCACTCTGGGATTTCCTGCAACTCCGAGGGATTCCTGCAAAGACTATTGGTTTGCCGACTGGTCTGTATTCTGGGACTGAGAGTGCTGTGAAGTGTATGGAAGTGCTTGTCAATCTTCTTTTCCGTGTACGTAAGTGCGGCAGGGCTGTGTTCATATTACTTTTCAACACATTGGGTAGGCGGTGGCTGAACTGGTAGCGTACTGGGCCCACATTCACCGCGTGATGGACGACGCGGGTTCGAATCCCCACGCTACCACCTCGGATTTTTCAGTCACCGCCGAGTGGCTTAAAACTACCCACATGCTGTCCTGAAGACCACCCATCAACCCGGACTCTAGAGGAGGCCGTCCAAGCGAATCAAGAACGAGTTCCGGGGGGCAGCATGAGCCAATGCAAGATGGCGCCAGTATAAACACTCGCCTGCGCCAGAACGGGCTGGGCCGACCATCAGGCCCCACCTGGAAGAAGCCTTGGGCCGACCATCAGGCCCCACCGGGAAGATACCTACCGGCGCAATAGGCAGCAACGTAAAAAAAAAAAAAAAAAAAAAAAAAAAAACATGCATTGACTGGGCACGAGGCAGATTTGTGGGCTAATATCCATATCAGACCCTATGACATACCGTTTTTCGCAAATATCTTTCAAACGAAGACTCGGATCAGCATGGGACTTTGGCACAGATTGTTTCACACACTCCGCTAATTTTTTGACGCCATTGTAGCATTGCTAGATGCGGTTAATTATGGGTTTACTCGTGACTGTGATGACAAAACCTGAATGAGCCATTTACACATTCGAACAGGTGAGGCGTGACGTATTTGTGACGTATCCACCACCTACCTCCACCCCTGGCTTCCCCTACTCCCATCCTTCCCTTTCCCTCCCTCCTACCCTCCTCCTACTCCCCCGCACACACACACACACACACACACTCTCTCTCTCTCTCTCTCTCTCTCTCTCTCTCTCTCTCTCTCTCTCTCTCTCTCTCTCTCTCTCTCTCTCTCTCTCTCTCTCTCTCTCTCTCTCTCTCTCTCTCTCTCTCTCTCTCTCTCTCTCTCTCTCTCTCTCTCGGTGTACTACATGAGATGTGAAGCTATGCACACATATGACTTGTCTATAGTGGCGGATAACTCGAAATTATAATATGCTAAGTATGGTTGGGTGTTTTATGCATACGACCCTGATTCCTGTTCCAGCGTAACTGAATGTTGCTTAAGTGTTGTATGAGGTTTGTTTGCCAATTATACAATCATTGAAAGTTGTACGAGTATATGACCCTCCTTCCCACAGGTTACGTTGAGCGTATGATGGGATGAAGTACGCAGCTGACGCTTGATCATTTATAGGAAATCGCGTAAGAGACGGAAAGGAAAAAGTGTAAAAATGAGGCGGGAATTCATTGCAGAGAAAAAAGGTGAAACGAAATTGGAGAAATATATGAATAATTTATTTTGATATTACTAAGGATTTCAGAGGCTGTGCGGCCTCGTTTTTTGGGAATAATATCGTAACGAACAATCGTATCGGTACGAGATTTTTGCGACATATATATTCACACACTGCGACAGTGTATTTCACACTGCCTTAATTTCTTGTCCTATACCAAGAGGGTAAAGTCATCAGTGTCAGGCAAAGATACGAACACAACTACCAGAGGCTCCGCCCACCTTGTTCCTCTTCCTCCATCTCCCCTCCTCCCTTCTCCCTCTCTCTCTCTCTCTCTCTCTCTCTCTCTCTGGAAGATACATACTCGAGAATGATTTTTTTTTTCAATTAAGGCATGCTTGATGTGATACTGGGACTTTAATTTTGAGCATAGTGATACACATCTGGGCCGTGGACGTAATGACATGTGAGAGTAGGGTGAGGTGGTAAATGATGACTACCATGATTGATGGTAGAACGATTGCTCGCTTGTATTTGTTTCTCTCTCGTTTGTTTTTTGTTGTTATACCTTCGCAATTCTTCCCGTTACCATACTTTCAGCTCTTCCCTGACAATAAAATTAATAGCACCACTATAATTTGGCGATAAGAGCACCATTACTTTTATCAGTAGGTACATGCTATACAATAGCCCTACGAAAACGTACACCATAAACCACCAAACCACTACGCTACCAATAGTTACGGAGGTAATTAGGCTATGTAAGTAACACGTTACCCTACTCTCAACTTTATTTAAAGGATGCCTATCAGTATTAGAAAGAGTATATAACGCCACTACAATTAATGCATGCCTTTCATTCATTATAGTTACGAAGCTACATGAGAGAGA
Organism: Eriocheir sinensis; assembly: GCF_024679095.1. Classification (NCBI taxonomy): domain Eukaryota; kingdom Metazoa; phylum Arthropoda; class Malacostraca; order Decapoda; family Varunidae; genus Eriocheir; species Eriocheir sinensis. The sequence continues at coordinate 1,886,006 of NC_066533.1, forward strand.
GAGAGAGAGAGAGAGAGAGAGAGAGAGAGAGAGAGAGAGAGAGAGAGAGAGAGAGAGAGAGAGAGAGAGAGAGAGAGAGAGAGAGAGAGAGATTGAGGGAGAGGTGAGGAGTCGCGAGATGGAGGTAAGAGGAACAAGGTGGGCGGAGCCTCTGGTAGTTGTGTTCGTATCTTTGCCTGACACTGATGACTTTACCCTCTTGGTATAGGGACAAGTGCCTTTATTCTCTACTTGTGGCGGTTGGCGATACCCTTCAAAATTAAGGCAGTGTGTGAAATACACTGTCGCAAAATCTCGTACCGATACGATTGTTCGTTACGATATTATTCCCAAAAAACGAGGCCGCACAGCCTCTGAAATCCTTAGCAGGAGAAGATTGCCATACGATATGGATTCATCTATATATGTTAAAAAGTCATAGCATACAAAAATAGTAAGCGAGTATATGATGGGTGGATTAATAATGTAAATAACTGACCACATAATGTTACTTTAATATTCATCACCATCGACAAACAGGTCATCCTCGTCATCACTGTTGACGTTGATGCAGACGGCATATAATTTCTATTGATCTGCCATTAATTCAAGTCATACGTGTGCATGGATTCATATCTCGTGTACAGCACAAATGGAAGAGAGAGAGAGAGAGAGAGAGAGAGAGAGAGAGAAACATGGAAACATGGACTAGCAGGCAGCAGAAAGCCTGTTGGCTCATTACTAGGCTGCCTGCGTTCAGTGATTCAATCAATCCGTTTGCCATAGGAGTGGCTTGCAGGGAAGGATTAAAGCACTTGTGTATCTACTCTTGGGAACGCTCAGTTCACTCCCGATGCACCAAAGTGGCGATCAATGCGTTTCTTGAAGGAGTTGATGGTCTCTGCGCTAACCACTTCTGCAGGAAGGCTGTTCCAGTGGCGAACAACTCTATTCGAGAAATAACTCCTGCCGATGTCGGTATTGCATCGCTTTGGGGAGGGAAGAAAGAGGGGGGGGGGGGGGGGAGAGAGTGCGGGGGAGAAGGAGGAGGGTAGGAGGGAGGGAAAGGGAGGGATGGGAGTAGGGGAAGCCAGGGGTGGAGGTAGGTGGTGGATACACGTCACAAATACGTCACGCCTCACCTGTTCGAATGTGTAAGTGGCTCACTCAGGTTTTGCCATCACAGTCATGAGTAAACGCCATAGTTAACCGCATCTGGCAATGCGCAGTAGCGTCAAAAATTAGCGGAGTGTGTGAAACAATCTGTGCCAAAGCACCATGCTGATACGAGTCTTCCTTTGAAAGATATTTGCAAAAAACGGTATGTCATAGGGTCTGATATGGATAGTAGTCATTGTGGAGCATATTGGCAACACCAGGGCCTTTGACCTTGTTTTTGCTGATAATGTTGTAATTATTACTGAGTCGTTGGAGGCTTTGGTGATGGCTCTCGAGGCACTGCATGAGGAGGCAAAGTCCTTTAGATTTCAGGTCTCTTGGTCTGAGACCAAGGTACAAGGGTTTGTCATCGTCAGGAAGTATCCTCCAGACACGAACAAGCTCATTATAGTCAATCTCTTGATACTGTCGGGACCTTCACACTCCACACACCCTACTCCCCTTCCTCAAGGGGGGACAGTAACCGCTCCTCTGTCAGTGGAAATATCCCTGGTCTAAGCAAAGCTGGAACCTCCGCCTGCCAGAAAATGCAGCTTGTCAGCGCAGCGCTCTACCACTGAGCTACCTGAGTGTGCGTGTGTGTTTGTGTGTGTATTTCTGTGTGTGTGTGTGTGTGTGTGTGTGTGTGTGTGTGTGTGTGTGTGTGTGTGTGTGTGTGTGTGTGTAGGCAGCTTTTTATATTATCTTTTTAAAATTCCTCTCCATCATCACTTTCCCAATATATTTCACTTGACTTATTTTTTCCAAGTACCAGCTCCTGCTCTCCTCTTTCTACTTCTACTCTCACTTTTTTACCTCACTCTTTCTGTTTCCGTCCCTCCTCACTTTCATTTTCTGTATTTTAACCACATTCCTTCCATTCCTCTTCCTCCTCGTTCTTTTCTCACTTCTACCACTACTACTACTTTTGATAATAGTAGTAATAATAATAATAATAATAATAATAATAATAATAATAATAATAATAATAATAATAATAATAATAATAATAATAATAATAATAATAATAATAATAATAATAATAATAATAATAATAATAATAATAATAATAATAATAATAATAATAATAATAATAATAATAATAATAATAATAATAATAATAATAATAATAATAATAATAATAATAATAATAATAATAATAATAATAATAATAATAATAATAATAATACAATGTACTACTGTTACAACTACTAGGCCTTCGTGCTGTAGTGGTTAGCACGATTAGCAATTCGTAAGCCAGAATTCGATCTCGGCCTGAGGCAGACCGAAAGAGAGAGAGAGAGAGAGAGAGAGAGAGAGAGAGAGAGAGAGAGAGAGAGAGAGAGAGAGAGAGAGAGAGAGAGAGGACATGGCTGAGATGGGATGCCTAAGGGGCAACGTATGTGAAGTTAGTTTGAGGGTCGTGAGAGGGGCCGTGAGTAGGGGTTAAGTAGGGTTAGTCGTATGCTCCCACTCTTTCTTTGCTCCTTGTTACTGGGTGACCTTGTGGCGTGCTACGTTGCGTTGCTCTGTGTTGTTTTGTCTAGGTTTTTATTGCATTATATTATGTGACTTTGCGCTGTATTATGTAGATTTAGATTGATCTATATTTTTGCTATGTTGTGTTGTGTTGTGCAGGATTCAGTTTATGCTATGTTGTGCTACGTTGTTTCGGGTTCGATTTTATATTGTGTTGTATTGTGCTGTGTCGTACTGGACTAAGCTGTGCTCTTATGTTGCGCTTTTTTTTCGGTTGTGTTGTGTTACGGCGTATTGTGTTGTGTTCTGCTGTGTCGTGTCGTGTTGTGTTGTGTTGTGCTGTGTCGTGTTGTGTTGTGTTGTGTGGTGTTGTGTTGTGCTATGTCGTGTTGTGTTGTGTTGTGCTATGTCGTGTTGTGTTGTGTTGTGTTGTGCTATGTCGTGTTGTGCTATGTCGTGTTGTGTTGTGTTGTGTTGTGCTATGTCGTGTTGTGCTGTGTTGTGTTGTGCTATGTCGTGTTGTGTTGTGTTGTGTTGTGCTATGTCGTGTTGTGTTGTGTTGTGTTGTGCTGTGCTGTGTTGTGTTGTGTTGTGTTGTGTTGTGTTATGTCGTGTTGTGTTGTGCTGTGTTATGGCGTGTTGTGTTGTGTTGTATTATGTTGTGTTGTGTCGTGTTGTGTTGTATTGTGTTGTGTTATGTCGTGTTGTGTTGTGCTGTGTTATGTCGTGTTGTGTTGTGTTGTATTGTGTTGTGTTTTGTCGTGTTGTGTTGTGCTGTGTTATGTCGTGTTGTGTTGTGTTGTATTGTGTTGTGTTATGTCGTGTTGTGCTGTGCTGTGTTGTGTTGTGTTGTGTTGTGTTATTTCGTGTTGTGTTGTGTTGTGTTGTGTTGTGTTGTGTTGTGTTGTGTTGTGTTGTGTTGTGTTGTATCGTGTTGTGTTATGTCGTGTTGTGCTGTGCTGTGTTATGTCGTGTTGTGTTGTGTTGTATTGTATTGTACTATCTCGTGTTGTGTTGTGGTGTGTTATGTCGTGTTGTGTTGTTTTGTGTTGTGCTGTGTTATGTCGTGTTGTTTTGTGTCGTGTTGTGTTATGTCGTGTTGTTTTGTGTTGTGTTGTGTTATGTCGTGTTGTATTATGTTGTGTTGTGTTATGTCGTGTTGTTTTGTGTTGTGCTGTGTTATGTCGTGTTGTGTTATGTTGTGTTGTGTTATGTTGTGTTTTTTGTGTTGTGTTGTGTTATATCGTGCTGTGTTGTTTTGTGTTGTGTTGTGTTATATCGTGTTGTGTTGTTTTGTGTTGTGTTGTCAGTGACGGTTTTTTGCTTGCAGAGGCCTTGGCAGGATGTCTTTTGGAGGCCTTCCTCCCCGCCTCTTAGTTCACATTTTTTTTCACATAATATTCACCCCACAAATTATATCCCAGTCCTAAATAATGTAAAATAAATAAGTATACATCTTTATGCTTGAATTGGTTTCATATTATTTTTTATAGCAATTTTTTTTCACGGGGGAATAATAAATGCACTACATCGAGTCCGATTTATTATATATATATATATATATATATATATATATATATATATATATATATATATATATATATATATATATATATATATATATATATATATATATATATATATATATATATATATATATATATATATATATATATATATATATATATATATATATATATATATATATATATATATATATATATATATATATATATATATATATATATATATATATATATATATATATATATATATATA
>NC_066533.1:1890500-1938000 GCF_024679095.1 Eriocheir sinensis
TGGAAGAGGATTGAGAGGTTTAGAAGAGGACTAACCCTTTCCATATGGTGACGCCGTCGGACGCTGACGTCGGCGTCGCCGGAGTGAAGGGGTTAAAGACCTTGGGAGTAATTGACGTTAATGAACTTTTTCAGGTACCTCAAGACCTGAATTAAATCTCGTAAGCGTCTCTCTTCCAGCATAAAGAGAGTAAGCCCTTAATTACAAGCGAAATCAATTTCGTAGCGTGTCATTGATCTCTCTACAGTAATTCAATGTCCTTCCTGTAATTCGGGGACCAGAATTTTACTGAATATTTGATGTGAGTTCTTACCATCAACTTATATACATCCAACATAGCTTCCGGCATTTTGTACTCGAAGTTTCTTGCAATTGGCTTTGTTAAATGATTTTGTGCAGTGGTTTGTATGTTTCAGGTCCTTGCTGTTGGTGATTTCAATATCAGATTCACCCTGCATGACCTGCAGAGGTTTTCCATGCATGCTGTATGTGTGGTTACTATTTCTAGATTCATAAGATTTTAAATGTCAAGATTGAAGGACAATTGCCACTTTTTAGATCAGTGGATAATCTGATCAATGTCTTTTCGAATGATTTCGCAATCAGCCGTCAAGTGCCTTTCTACCCATTTCGGTGTCATCAGCAAACTTTGGTGGGGAGGACTTCAGTCTTGTTTCTAAGTACGTAGTTGATATACATATATTTTTCAGGGGAGTGGGTAGGAGGACACCTACCGAAATGGGTATTAGCCACTCCCGGTGAGGTATGTACTTGAAGCTAATCTTCATTGTCACTCTATTTACTAAACATAGGTCTATGCTGTTTATCTCTCACCTAACTCTACCAACTATGTAAAATTCTTTGGCTATTTGAATTCTATAGAGCACATTTTGTATATACAATAAGTAATTGTTTAACATTTATTTAAAAAAAATATCTGGAATGATAGCCATGATTGGGGTTGTGTGTGTTTCAAATAGGTATTCGTTTCCTCTCAGGGCAGGTTGCTAGCAACACGGGGAAATTTCCCCAAGTTAGGAAAAAGGTATATGTGGAGATTCACTAAGCGCCTCCAATATTGCCCCCACGAGAACAATAACCTTTCCAAGGTGTCACATACTGTAGCACGTCTCTAGTTTTACCGGCGCATACTACATGTGGGGAGGGGTCGAGGGGCAAAGCCTCCCCGTTAAAGGTTAGGCTATGTAAAGTTCGGTGGTTAGGAGGGGGATCGAGGGGGCGAAGCCTCCCCGTTAGAGGTTAGGTTATATAAAGTTCAGTTTGAGTAGTTTAAATATGCTCCCCCACCCTAAAACCACAATTTCCTGGGTACCCCATGGTACCCCAAGATCGTGAGAGGAAGGGGATTAGGCCTTTATCTTTACTTTTAAGTACTTGCACCTTCATATTATGGTTGAGGGACATGTATTTCATCCCTTAACTATAATAAGGAGACGTAATATCGAATTTTCACATCAGAGTCAAATCTCACAATTACCCCTTAGCATGGGGGTCGAGGAACGAAGCCCCCGTTAGAAACACAAAGGAAGAACAAACAACAGCAGACCTGCTGGTCCTTACGAGGCTGTTTGTGACAAGCTACACTAACTATCTAATCAAAGGTGGAAGATGAAGAATAGCAAAAGGCAAAGGCTCCTCCCCACCCCCCATCCCTCCAGCCAAAGCTGGCAGGAAAGGAAAAAGAACCATGCAGCATGGAAAAACTGCATGGAAATTATGTAGGAAAGAGGAAAGAACTACCATTACTGCTACCACTAACCGGGCGATAAAAGCGGACAAGGACACCAGTATTCGAAAGAACTTAACGTTATTACGACAATGAGTAATATCTTAGTTGCTAGTTGGTTTCAAAATACTTGTATGGGGTGGGGGGTGGGGAGGAGCCTTCACCTTTGCTGTCCATCTTCGACCTTTGGGTCTTTTCCGTTTGGCGTACAGCGCTAAAAGTAATTTTAATATAGATTTTTCTATGTATTTTTGTCCGTAGAATCAGAATATCACATTATTTTTTTGGAGAAATTAACAGTTTTTGAGTTATTTGCCTTTAAAGTTATTTTCTTCCTATCTATTACTGAAGGAATTCAAACTTTAAAAAGTCGTAATATTCAGTATTCCGTTTGCAAACCTTCAGCAGTCATGGAAACGCTTTGAAAATCCAATTCAAGGACTTTTTTACTCTTGAAAATATGGGATAATGTTTCTGGCCGTCGCCTCTGGTGCTGGCAGCGAGGCTGCAGCGGGTGTTGAAATACCTCCTCGCTGAAATAAGTCACATATATACATGAGGGGGTCCAGGGAGGGCGTAGCCCCCTGGTTAAAGGGGTCGAGGGGGTGCAGCCCCCCCGGTAGTAGGTCGTAAAGTTCGGTTGGAGTCGTTTAAATATGCTCCCCGACCCGCAGCCCTCTGCGAGCTATTTTGAGGCTCTTGCGGCTGCAGCGTAAGGAAAATAACTTAAAACTGTTCGTTTCTCCATAAAAGCAGGTTGTCATATTCAGTTCTGGACAAAAATACATAAGAAAATCTATATTAAAATTAATTTTAGCGCTGTACGCCAAACGGAAAAAGATCCGACCTTTGATTAGATAGTTAGTGTAGCTTTTCACAAACAGCCTCGTAAGGACCAGCAGGTCTGCTGTTGTTTGTTCTTCCTTTGTGTTCCTTCTAACGGAGGCTTGCCTACCCCCTGTTAGCTGTTAGGTATAAACTTCGGTTGGAGTAGTTTAAATATATTCAACTTGCGGTGTGGGCCGTTGAAATTACACAGGCTACCGTGGGGCCGGAGCTGGGCAGCGGCCACTCGCTGGGCATCTAATGACATGCCAACACTCGTCAACAGACCGGCTGCAGCGGCTGCTAGGTTATATTGAATAGATTACTAGAGTATCGTTGGGACTTTCCTTACTTTCGAAACTAGGGAATTTTCCCTAATTTGGGGATTTTTCTAGGGAAATTTTGGATGCCCATTTCTCAGCAATTTTGCCTTCCCGCCCCCCCCAAAAACGGTTCCCAACAGGTCCCCAGGCTTGTGTTGGGGGGAAAGGGGGGCTGAGAGCAGAAGGTGAAGGCAGACTTCTTGTAAAGAATTACCGTGGAGGATATGACCCTAGTAGTCGTAGGAGAGAGAGCCTAATACATGGTGAAATAGGGGCTCGACAGATTTAATAAAACTTAAAGTGTCATGAGAGGATGGCATAACCTGACAGGCTGACAAACGACCTTACATTGACTGACATGAGGTAGGTATAAAATATAGGGCTACCACTTTTACATGACATTACTCCCATGCTGAAAGAGGCTGACAAGCAGGGTCTGAAAACAAACCATGGCTGGGGTTGACATACGTCTGGCAGGGTTGACATACGTCTGGCACGGTCTGACAAGGGCTGACAAAAAACCTGACGGGGTGACAAACTGTCTGACAGTAGATAAAAGACTGACAAGTATTGATACGGCCATCTGACAAGGTCTGACATAGTCTGACAGAGGCTGACACACGGTCAGACAGAAGCTGACGAGCAGGTGAGCCACAGCCGTGACACCAGAGCACGGCGTCCTCCTGACACTAATCACGCCGCCACCACCACGACCCCTGCCACTGCTCCCTCATATCGGAATGACCCGGAATCTCACACACACACACACACACACAGCAGAGCAGTACTCACATGAGGCGGCAGTGCGGTAGCTCTTCCTCCTATTCCTCCGCGATGCCTCCTCCACGCTTCCTCCTGCACTAAACTTCTTCGCCGCACTCTTCCTGCGCTTACACATCACTCGACCTACATTTGGACAACCGGCGGGCTTGAGTCAGCTGCTGGTTTATCAAAGAATAGAAATCAATTAAGTCGCTCTTTTCCTTGTCTATTAACACACGCTGTTCTCCGCCACAGCAACGCCCTCTCCCTTCCACAGTCAAGAGACAACTGAGCTAAATTCAAGATGGCTGACCGCTGATGGCTCCGATCCAGTCGCTTGTCCGTATGCCTGGCGTCAGCAGATGATGTAAAAGCCGCTCCGCCACTGTCATTCATAAATTTACTAAATAATCAAACTAAACCTCAATATCCTAACTGAACCTTTGAAATATTTACAGTCAAATCATAAGGTACTATTTCTTAATATTAAAATACCGTTATACTGTGACCTGGGTAAATGTTTCGGATGAACACTGACATCCGTTTTCTTTCAGTTTTTGGGTTACCCTTACAAAAGGCAAGGCAGTGATGACGAGGGGTGGCGCCAAAATGGGATTGCCGTTTAAAATTATAGTACTATTATAGTATGGATCCATGATGGGTGTAGGGAGAGAATTCATAGTCGCAGGCGAGGTTCTATATACAGAGCCAATTATGACCACCAAGCCAGAGATGTGTCAAAAAGGATCGGTCAAGGATCGGAAGTTAGGCATGGCAAGTCGGTATATATATATTGCCGGCATCCATCAAACGTTATCATATATTTTGGAGAATCATCTAAAAGTCTTGGTTCGGAGGCAGCCACTCAGTTATTAAAGGTCCCAATACACGATCAATACTAACTGCACAATATCATCTGACAGTTCATCGACTGATACGAAAGAAAGGTCAAAATCATTCAAAACGCATACAGAACTTCAGAAAAACCTTGTCTACATGTTGAAAGTCTCATGGTTTCAATATGAAGCGGAAACAGCTTCCCATTCATCCCTGCCTTTTTTTTTTTGGAGGGGGGGAGGGACGATTGCTTCCTCTTGCACGAGGGAGCACGGGCCTTTGCTAGGGATGGCCAAGTACCGTTAATTTGAGTACCGGTAGTACCGGTACCGAAAACTCAAGTACCGTTAGTACCGGTACCGGTACCGGTACCCGAAGGAGGTTTTTTTTCTTAACGACTTCTGATGAAATTCCCAAATAAATTTCCTGTAAAGAAAACTCTCTCTCTCTCTCCTTCAACTTAATATCAACTAGAGTAGAAATGCAACGTTTAGGAGCCTTCTGATTAATGTAAAATCACTTAGGTTTAAGGACAGACCACCTAGTCTGAACCATGGGGGTCTGTGTGGTCTGATTTTCTATGTAAATCTATGTAAATCTCTCTCTCTCTCTCTCTCTCTCTCTCTCTCTCTCTCTGAATGAAGTGAATATTTATTTTTTCGATAAAAAAAATAGCATGTATAGTTATTATGGATGTACTCGATCATAGTCTAATAACAATAACAATATATATCAGCGTTTTCTAAAGACTCGTGGGACTCACTAACTTTTAACCCAAGACTTCGTTTTCTTTTTACTTGCCACTGTTAAATTCGTATGACTCGTTAACTTCCAGAGAGATAGAGAGAGAGAGAGAGAGAGAGAGAGAGAGAGAGAGAGAGAGAGAGAGATCATATTTATCCAATAAAGCATTAACGAAAAAAGAGTTTGAATCCCTTGGCGAGAGTTTGTGGCTATAAAGAATTGTAGGATGGATTATATAAGATGATTAAATATTGGAGGTGTAGCAGGCGAGAGAGAGAGAGAGAGAGAGAGAGAGAGAGAGAGAGAGAGAGAATCACCACTTAGTAAGTGGATATCTCGGTGATATGGATAGTGGGTACTCGATCATAGTCTAATAACAATAACAATATTTATTAGGAACCCAAAAAAGAAAAAGAATCTGACATCAAGAATTATCCATTAACTCCAATAAATAAATAAAATAATAAAATAATGGAAACGGGACCTGTGATGGAAACGGAAAGCAGGACAAAATGGTGGGAACTTGGGGAGACGGTCTGCGGGGCAGTGACTCAGCGTCTGAGGCCGCATATCACATGGAGGCGGGCGAGCGCCGAGCGTCAATAAGATACAAACAGTACCGGTACTAGCGGCAATGCGCAGTGCCGAGTGAGCTTCCCGGAACCCAAGTGATCATCAGGCTTCGCGGTACCAGGTACCGGTACCGGGTACCGCGAGGAATCGATTCTTCGCGTACCAGGTACCGGTGCCCGGTACCGGTACCAGCGCATATCGGTACCTGGTACCGCGATGCCTCATGATCCTTAGGTTCAGGAAGCAATGGTCACTCGGCACTGCGCATTGCCATATATACCATATATATATATATATATATATATATATATATATATATATATATATATATATATATATATATATATATATATATATATATATATATATATATATATATATATATATATATATATATATATATATATATATATATATATATATATATATATATATATATATATATATATATATATATATATATATATATATATATATAAATATTGTTATGCCGGACATGTTACTTGGGTTCCGTGTCGCCGTCAGGAGACTCCGTGGGAGGGAGATATGTAAACACTTTGCACAGCTTCTGTAGTTTAATATTCTTCCTTAGTAGTACACTTCTCTCTGACTCTTCACTTACCACTAGCTTACTATGACTGGGACTAGGACTCTCTCGCCCTCTTCTCCTATATATATCCAGAACAGTACAGTCTAGAATGTTACAGTATATTTTAGATCATACAAGAACATGTAGCAAAAATATATGCGAGTTGGCAACACTTTCCGCCTGGCGTCTGGCCGCGCCCCACGGGGCGCGGACGGCTCGCCTTGCTCCCCGCCCCCCTGCTCGTTCCTCCCGGAGCCTTCTAGAGGCCCATGGACGCCGGGGGAAACTTCCAGCACAACACTATCCCCTCCTCTTAATTGTGATCGTCCCGATCACACACTTAACTATATACAAACATAAGAGAATTAATCAAAAACATAATAATCGTCGTATCGCTGTGGACGCCTGCGTTGTCTCTGTCTTCTGCTCGGTGCCTCCTGCGCGTCTGTCTCCTGGTGCGCCTCGTCGTCGTCCGCTTCTTGGGGTGTCTCTGGAACATCTGCCGAAGCCGGGAGGTTATCTCCCTCGGCTGAAAGGTCCAGAAGGCCTATGTCGTCGTCGACCTCCTCTCGGTCCTGGACGTCCCTTGCGTTTTCGTCGGCTGCTGGTTGTCTGTAGTTGTTCCAGGTGTAGTTTCCCGGACCGTGGTACCTCCATAGGCGGTTGACGTGGACAACTTTCGGCTTGGTCCTTTCCGTTCTCCGGATTCGGTAAGTCACGTCGGAGAGGCGTTCTGGCACAGTAAAAGGGCCTTCCCAGGGGCTATGTAACTCCGGAGACTGTCCTTTCTTCCTCTGTGGGTTGTAAAGCCAGACTTAGTCTCCTTCCTTGAAGTCAACGTGGCTTGCCCTTATATTGTAGCCGCGCTTCATGGCCTCCCCGGAGAACTTCAAGGCACTACGGACTTGATGGTGCACCTCTTCCAGCCGTTCCTCTAGTTGACGGGCAAAACTGGAGGCGTCACTTGGAAGGCTTTCCCCAGGAGGCCTTCCTGTCAGTAGGTCCACCGGCAATCGCAGCTCACGTCCAAACATCAGCTTTCCCCGTAGTCTCGTGGGCGGCAGACCTGTAGGCCATGAGAAGCGCAGGCAGCTTCTGATCCCATGAAGACTGATCATTGTTGCACTGCTTGGCCAACTCCTGGCCCAACGTCCAATTAAACCTCTCCACCATTCCATCTGACTGTGGGTGCAGAGGGGTGGTCCGGGTCTTCTTGATACCCAGAAGCTTGCAGCACTCAGCAAGGACTGTTGACTCAAAATTCCTTCCCTGGTCGGAATGGAGCTCGTTAGGCACACCGAAGCGACAGAAGAACTCCTCCACCAAAACCTTGGCGATGGTAGTGGCTTCCTGGTCAGGGATGGCGTAGGCTTCCGGCCACTTGGTGAAGTAATCCATTGTGACGCAGATGTACCTATTTCCGTTCGTCGTCAGAGGCAAGGGTCCTGCTATATCCACTGCCACCCGTTCCATGGGGGCTCCAACCTGGTATAGTTGCAATGGGGCACGGTGACGCTTCTTGGGGCCCTTCTTTGCACAGCACACCTCACACGCGTGACACCATTCTTCCACGTCCTTCCTCATGCCAACCCAATAGAACCTTTGGTGCAGGCGACTCAGTGTCTTCTTTACCCCAAGGTGTCCGCTGGTGATGCTGTCGTGCATTTCCTTCAAGACGCCTTCCCGGGACTTCACAGGTAGCACCGTGGACCAGTAGTGGTCAAGACCATCATGAGAGACCCAGCGTCGCTGCAACACCCCGTCGTCCATCCGAAGAGTGTCCCACTGAGTCCAGTAATTCTTGGTGGTAGGGCTTTCTCTCGAAATTACTTCCCACCCAGGTCGCGTTGACGACTGACTCAGCCACTCCATAATTGGTCTCAGATCTCGGTCCTCCCGCTGCAGTTTTCCCAAGTCTTCCCATGGCACCTCCGCTGTCTGTTCCACTGTAGTGCGGCGGCACATATTCTGGACGCTTTCCCTCTGGAGGCAATGTTGACACTCAGGTAGGCAGGGGCGCCGGCTCAAGCTGTCCACGTTACCGTGTGTTAGCCCAGATCGGTGCACAATAGTGTAGTGATGCTGCTCTAGTTTACCTATCCAGCGAGCAAGCTGGCCCTCAGGGTTTTTCAGTGACTTCAACCACCGCAATGCAGCGTGATCCGTGCGGATGGTGAAAGTTGCACCGTACAGGTAAGCATGGAAAAAGTCAAGGCTCTTGACTACTGCCAGGAGTTCTTTCCGGGTCACGCAATAGTTTTTCTCGGCTGGGGTGAGCTTCTTGCTGAAGTAGGCCACAACCCGTGCCATGTCGGCACATGCCTGGGACAGCACTCCACCAATCCCCTCATCACTGGCATCACAATCCAGTATAAAAGGCTTAGAGGGGTCTGGGTAGGTGAGTACGGGCGAGCTAATGAGGACCTCCTTGAGCTTCTCAAAGGCAACCTGAGTTTCCGCTGTCCACTCAAACTTGCGCCCCTTCTTCGTCAGGAGGTGCAGTGGTGCAGCAATCATAGCGAAGCCTTTCACAAACCTGCGGTAGTATGAGCACAACCCGAGGAAGCTCCGCAGCTCCTTCACGTTGGTGGGTGTCGGCCAGTCCCTTACCGCAGCCACCTTCTCAGGATCAGTGCGTACTCCAGCCTCGCTCACGATGTGTCCCAAGTATTGGACCTCCTTTTGGAACAGACAGCATTTCTTCGGGCTGAGCTTAAGGTGTGGAGCTCTAAATCGGGCGAAAACATCTGATAGCCTTTCCATCTCCTGTTCGAAGGTCTGGCCAAAGACAATCACGTCGTCGAGGTAGATGAGTGCCGTCTCCCAGTGAAGTCCCTCCAGCACCCTCTCCATCAGCCGCTCGAACGTGGCTGGCGCGTTGCACAGGCCAAAGGGCATGACCTTAAACTGCCACAGGCCTTGACCGTAGGAGAAGGCTGTTTTCTCTTTGTCCTGCTCCGCCATTTTGACTTGGTGATACCCAGACTTCATATCCAATGTTGAAAACCACTTGGAGCCCACCAAAGCGTCGAGCGTGTCGTCGATCCGTGGGAGTGGGTATGAATCCTTGATGGTGAGATCGTTGAGGGCTCGGTAGTCCACGCAGCACCTGAGGGAACCGTCCTTTTTCCTGACGAGCACTACAGCAGACGCCCACGGGCTGCTGAACCGCTCGATTAACCCCTGTTGCCGGAGATCATCCATCACCTCATCCATCTCCTTGCGACGGGCTGGTGCCATCCTTCGAGGAGCTTGCTTCACTGGGCGGTGGCTACCTGTATCGATGTGGAGCTCTACCAGGTCCGTACACCCCAAGTCCAGGTCTCCTATGGAAAACACATCTGCATTCCTCACGAGAAGCTCCCTGAGCTGTTCCACTTGGGGCTTCTCTAGACACTTGGAGCTCCTGTCAAACAGGTCGCGCAGGTAGTCGGGCAGCTCCTCCTGGGGCTTCGTCAGGGTTCTCCTGCAGACACAGGTTCTTGGTTTCTGGTCGATCTCTTGGCACAACCCCACCATGGTCCCTTGTTTTATTTTCTTTGGGCTGAAGGAGACATTGGCCACGACGACAGGCACTTCCGCTGCAGTAGGGTCTGCCAAAGTACTGCCTACAATCACCTTGTTTTCTACCGGACATCGACTTCCACTCTCTACCACACACAGACTAGCCGGGGGGGCACCCGTAATTTGACAGGGTAACAGCATCTCTGACCTCGGAGGAATAATAGTGGTGCGCTTGACTGTCACTGGCAGGCCCTCCTTGTGCACAGTCGTCAGTGGCACCCTTCTTCCTCCTACAGTCAGTTGCTTAGCGCGGAAGTCCAGCTCGCACCTGTGGGAGACAAGATAATCCATACCTAGGATGCAGGGGTCGTCCATGTCAGCCACGTACACAGAGAGGGACTCTTTCTTTCCTCCGAGCTCAAACTTCACGTCCACTGGGCCTCTGAGCTCTGCATAGTGTCCAGTGGCTCCGCACAGTCGATGTGACGTCTTAGGAAGCCGACGATGACTCACCACGTCAGGCCACACAAATGTGCGTTCCGAGCCTGTGTCGACGACCACAGGCCACAACACTCCGTCAACCTTGCCCTCCACTTGGCAGCTCGTCATGGTGGTTCTCCTGCACATTGATTTCTTTGGGGCATGTACAGGACAGCCTGGTCGTTGCCCCCGTGAACCAGTCCTTCTTAGTTTCCCGAGTGGTGGTTCCTCGCTGGGGGCACATTTTTCCAACACTCATTCTTCCAGTGCCCCTTTTCTCCACAGGTCCAGCACTTGGGTCCTTCTCTGGGCTTCTTCTTAGCGCCACCTTCATATTCCTTCTTCCTCTTATAGCATTCGTTCTCCTTGTGCCCAACCTTCTCGCAGTACCAGCACGTTCCTTGGAACCTGTCTGTGTCGCTGACAGCGCCCTAAAGCCAGAAGTCGAGTCGTCCCTGAAGCTTGACAAGCTAAACCTAACAAAGGACTCAAACTCCATGGCACGTGCCAGAGCTTCCTGCATTGATGTTGGCTTAGCTTGGTTCACTTGTATCTTCAGCTGAGGGCTGTCCAGGGCATCGATGAATTGATCACGCAGCAAAACCGTCAGCAGGTCAGGGGTGGCACCTGGGTATGCCTTGTGCGCCATGCTCTCAAGGTCCTGAGTGAGTTCCTGAAGAGACTCACCTGTTGCGGGTTCTGAACCTAACCCTGAAGAGCTCGTTCTGGTGCTTGGTCCCATATCGTTGCTCCAGCGCCTGTGCCAGCCCGCTGTAGCTGCCCTTTGTCGCATTGTCGAGCTGGGCAAGGACCTCCAGCGCCGCCCCTTTCAGGCTAGTGGCCAGCTGTACCGCGCACTCTTGGTCATCCCATCCGTTCCGAGCTGCCAACAGCTCAAACTGAGCGCGGTAAGCCTCCCAGGAGACCTTGCCATCAAACTCCTGAGGCTTCTTTCTAACAGGCGAACCCAGCAGACTCATGGGGCTGGCGGAACTTCTTGCGGGGATAAACTCAGGCGAAACAGGGCTCAAACTACCCTGGACTTGCGTAGGAGAAGCATCTTGGGTACAACTAGCCCCTGCAGGCACTGGCTGTCCGTTTCCAGCCAAGCAGTTTTCAAGGGCCTTCACTCTGTCACTTACTTCTAATATTTCTTTGTGTGTCGTCTCCCGTACCACCTCCATCTCTTGTTGAAGATTTGTGTGTTCTTTCTCCACTTCTATCAGGCGTTGTCCCAAGTTCGTGGTCACATCAGTCATTTCTCTTCGCACTGATTCACTTCCATCTTGTACTGCTTTTAGCTGTTGCTGTAATCCTGTGAAGCGATCTTCTAGCTGTTCTTTGAGTTCTTGGAGTGTTCCTTCTTGTTGTTGCTGTGCTCTTTCTTGTTGTTCTTTGAGTTCTTGGTGTGATTTTTCTTGTTGTTCTTTGAGTTCTTGGTGTGCTCTTTCTTGTTGTTCTTTGAGTTCTTGGAGTGTTCTTTCTTGTTGTTGCTTTGCTCTTTCTTGTTTCTCCCCCTGTAGTCTCAAGGCTTCCAAAAGTTCAGTCAACATGTCGTCCCTCTGGGCAGCTTGGGAACGAGTCTCCATGGCGAAAAAACAAATGGCTACACTCCTGACGCCAATGTTTTGCTGGACGTGTTACTCGGGTTCCGTGTCGCCGTCAGGAGACTCCGTGGGAGGGAGATATGTAAACACTTTGCACAGCTACTTCTCTCTGACTCTTCACTTACCACTAGCTTACTATGACTGGGACTAGGACTCTCTCGCCCTCTTCTCCTATATATATCCAGAACAGTACAGTCTAGAATGTTACAGTATATTTTAGATCATACAAGAACATGTAGCAAAAATATATGCGAGTTGGCAACACTTTCCGCCTGGCGTCTGGCCGCGCCCCACGGGGCGCCGACGGCTCGCCTTGCTCCCCGCCCCCCTGCTCGTTCCTCCCGGAGCCTTCTAGAGGCCCATGGACGCCGGGGAAAGCTTTCAGCACAACAATATTTTCGAAGCCTTTTTCTGCTTAAATTTGCATTACTTTTATGCAAGGACGTGTTTTTTCCACCCGAGTTGTCAAGTACCGTCATATCGTCATTATTTTCGTCTTGTGTAGAGAAAGAAACATATCCACTACATTTTTTATACAAACAATATCGGTTTCTGTATTGATGTGTATTTATAGTTTGCCAAGAAAGAACGCAGGGGATTTGGTAAAATTATGAGATATTTTCATCTCAAAATCTCGATGACAGCAGAGACATCTGGTGGGGAGTGCTCTGGTAAGCGTGCCTTTAATAAGTTCATTGACAAAATAGTTATGCTATATATATATATATATATATATATACATATATATATATATATATATATATATATATATATATATCTATATATGTATAAGTTTAATATGGACATAGATGTTTCTCCGTATGTTAAGATTTATATGGACATAGATGTTTCTCCATATATATATATTTATATATATGTATATATATATGTTAATATACATATATGGATATATGTATATGTTTTTATATATATATACTTTTTTTATATGTAATATAAAGAATATAGTGTATATGAATATATGGAGAACTTTATGTATATATATAATATATATGGATATACTATATATATATATATCATATATATATGATGAATCGCATCATCATATATATATATATGGCAATCATCATATAATAATCAATCATGGCAATCATCATAATATCATCATAATAATCAGGGTGGCAATCATCATAATAATGAAGGTGGCAATCATCATAATAATTAAGGTGAAAATCAAGTTGATGTAATCATAATAATCATGGTAATGTAAGCATCATAATAGGGCATAAACGGTAACAAAATCACAGTATTTCACTCCAAACTTGGCTGGAGTAGGTAGGAAGACACCTACCGAACGGGCGCAAGCCACTCCCGGTGAGGTATATATGGGAAGTGAGGAGGGTGCTGAAGCCCTCCAAAGACCCTTCCCATTACCTCACTAACCGTTTCCCTATTGTCTCATCTACACCAGAGAGTAGTTCAGCATGCTCTCTAAAGACAGATCCTCTTCTATCCACACCACACTACATTCACACAACACACACACCTTTTCCCAAAATTCAAAATTCAAAATGGCGTTCAACAACAGTGCCTCGGAGTCCCTGCCTGAGGGGGGGACCACAAATTCCCCCAGGGAGGACTCCCCTTCTGTCTACCGACCTGAGAGGTGTCTTGATAACTCCTCGAGCCTTTTTGTTATCAATTTCTGCAACATTCGCGGTCTTCGTTCCAATTTTCATTCTGTGGAACACCATCTCTCCTCCTCTAAACCTCACCTTCTCTTCCTCACCGAAACACAGGTTTCTGAGGCTACTGACAGCAACCTCTACTCTGTTCCCTCCTACTATCTCTATCCTAAATTTCAATCCAAAGCTGGATTTTTTCGTCTACATGCGCAACGACATCACTTGTTCTCGTACCCACGACCTTGACTCTTCTGAATTTTCCATCTGGCTAAGACTTCATTGTCATTCTATTACTAAATACATCTGTGCTGTTTATCTCTCACCTAACTCTACTGAATATGTAAAATTCTTTGACTATATGAACTCTAAAGTGGAGCACGTCTTGACTCACTTTCCCTTCGCTGAAATCTCCATCTTGGGAGATTTCAACGTTCATCACCAGCTTTGGCTTTCATCCTATTTCACTGACCAGCCTGGTGAACAACCCTACAACTTTGCTCTCCTCAACGACCTAGACCAGTTGGTTCAGCACCCTACTCGTATTCCCGAACGTCTTGGAGACCGGCCCAGCATACTAGACCTCCTCCTTACTTCTAACCCTTGTGCTTACTCTCTCAAACTGTTCTCTCCGTTGGGCTCCTCCGATCACAATCTTATCTCTGTATCCTGTCCTTTCGCTTCTGTATATCCTCTGGACCCATCGAAGAGGCGAAGCTTTTGGGATTTTGCTTCAGCTCGGTGGAACGACCTGAGGATATACTTTTCCGATTTCCCGTGTAATGATTATTGCTTCCAGGAGAGAGACCCCTCTGTGTGTGCCCAGCGCATCACAGAGGTGATTGTCTCTGGAATGGAGGCATACATTGCACGTTCTTTCTCTACTCCTCATGCTAAAAAGCCTTGGTTTAATCTTGCTTGTTCTCGTGCTATTAAAGATAGAGAGGCAGCCCACAAAAGGTACCAGAGCCTTCGCACTCCTTTTAACCATGATCTTTATATTTCTGCCCGGAATCGTGCCAAATCTATTCTCCGACTTACCAAAAACTCCTTCATCAATAGAAAATGTCAAAACCTTGCTTTCTCTAATTCTTCCCGTGAGTTCTGGCATCTAGCCAAACATATCTCCTCCAATTTCACTTCTTCTTTCCCTCCTATCCTTAACCCTGACGGCAGCACCGCCGTCTCATCTATCTCTAAGGCTGAACTCTTCACTCAAACTTTTTGTAACAACTCCACTCTGGACGATTCTGGGCATATTCCTCCTCCTCCTTCCCCCTCTGACTCCTTCATGCCTGTTATTAAGATTCTTAAAAATGATGTTTTCTATGCCCTCTCTGGCCTCAACTCTCAGAAGGCTTATGGACCTGATGGAGTGCCTCCTATTGTCCTTAAAAACTGTGCTTCCGTGCTGACACCCTGCCTGGTCAAACTCTTTCGTCTCTGCCTATCAACATCTACCTTTTCTTCCTGCTGGAAATACGCCTTTGAACAGCCTGTGCCTAAAAAGGGTGACCGTTCCAATCCCTCAAACTACCGCCCTATAGCTTTACTTTCCTGTCTATCTAAGGCTTTTGAATCAATCCTTAACCGGAAGATTCAAAAGCACCTTTCCACTTCTAACCTTCTAACTGATCGCCAGTATTGGTTCCGTAAGGGGCGTTGTACTGGCGATCTTCTTGCTTGCTTGGTCATCCTCTCTTAGCCGTTACGGTGAAACTTTCTCTGTTGCGCTAGACATATCGAAAGCCTTCGATAGAGTCTGGCACAAGTCTTTGCTTTCTAAACTGCCCTCTTTCGGATTCTATCCCTCTCTGTTCCTTTATCTCCAGTTTCCTTTCCGGCCGTTCTATCTCTGCGGTGGTAGACGGTCACTGTTCTTCTAAACCTATTAACAGTGGTGTTCCACAGGGCTCTGTCCTATCACCCATTCTCTTCCTGTTATTCATCAATAATTTTCTTTCCATAACAAACTGTCCTGTCCACTCATACGCCGACGAATCCACTTTGCATTATTCAACTTCTTTCAATAGAAGACCATCCCAACAGGAAGTACATGACTCCAGACTGGAGGCTGCAGAACGCTTAACATCAGACCTTGCTATCATTTCCGATTGGGGTAGAAGGAACCTTGTGTCCTTCAATGCCTCAAAAACTCAATTTCTCCACCTATCAACTCGACACAATCTTCCAAACACCTATCCTCTATTCTTCGACAACACTCAGCTGTCACCTTCTTCAACACTAAATAATCTTCGATCTATCCTTAACTCAAAATCTTAACTGGAAACTTCACATCTCCTCTCTCACTAAATCAGCTTCCTCGAGGTTGGGCGTTCTGTATCGTCTCCGTCAGTTCTTCTCCCCCGCACAATTGCTATCTATGGTCCTTGTCCGCCCTCATGGAGTATGCATCTCACGTGTGGGGGGGTTTCACTCACACAGCTCTATTGGACAGAGTGGAGTCTAAGGCTCTTTGTCTCACCAGCTCTCCTCCTCTTGCTGATAGTCTTCTACCTCTTAAATTCCGTCGCGATGTTGCCTCTCTTTCTATCTTCTATCGATATTTTCACGCTGACTGCTCTTCTGAACTTGCTAACTACATGCCTCCCCCCCTGCCGTGGCCTTGCCTCAAACGACTTTCTAATCAAGCTCATCCGTATACTGTCCAAACCCCTTACGCAAGAGTTAACCACCATCTTCACTCTTTCATCCCTCACGCTGGTAAACTCTGGAACAATCTTCCTTCATCTGTATTTCCTCCTGCCTACGACTTGAACTCTTTCAAGGGGAGGGTATCTGGACACCTCTCCTCCCGAAATTGACCTCTCTTTTTGGCAACTCCTATGAACTTTATTCGGTAGCAGTAAGTAGCGTTTTTTTTTTTTTTTTCATTATTGTTTTTTTTTCCACGTCCTTGAACTCTCTCCTTTTCTGTAAAAAAAAAAAAAAAAAAAAAAAACATGCTCTCCTTTTACAAATACTTCTTCCTACAGTACAGCATATGAGGCCCCAATAAGGTGACCCATGCATAATATCTGTGTATGCTGACATGCCCAAACTATAGAAAAGTGTTAGCTAAGCCTTTGTTCATTCGATAGTATTATTATAATACTTGAGTCTATGTTTTTCAGTGGCAAAGAAAATAAATATATAAAACTGCATTTTTCTTGAAAACGATTTTTTACCAATATGTTTTTGCTATTTCTCGGCACGTACTCACACTCAAATAAGAATCGTTACACATTCAGCACGATACAATCTGACACCAAGGACGAAGCCATTGATGACAGGCTACTCATGTTGATATCACTGCGTGTGTTGGGTGTGGCTTCACTTGTCTGAATTAAGTGAGCGGGACTCGTAAGCAGTAGAATTTGAGCTGGCTCAGTAACGCTTCATGAAACACACAGGTGGAGTCTTAGTTGAAGTGAAATGATCTGTGTTGTATGTAGCACTATGATATTGTCGTGTTTGGGTGATGAAATTATGCTGTAATACTTCACACACAAGTGTATACTTAAAATATCGTCCATTTAGGAGACAATAAATATGATAAACACCTTGCGTCCTTGTTGGACATTCGCTATGGCAGCATCGTATTTATTACACATGGTTAGAAAAACAGCACATGCATGATTGCTTTTATTGTATTAGAATGCTTTCAGCAATGCCTTTAGCATTGCAACTCGAAGTTTTTTTTTCAGATGCCCACAGGTTGTTCATGAGAGAAAAGACACGTTCAGTGGAAAGGTAAGTTCCAGGATGGCACTTTATGAACTGAACCATATCTGACAAGCGTTGATGGTTTATGTTTTTGTCTTTGATATGGGGGAATACTTCTAGCCATCGATGTTACGTATATCATATGAACATTTTTGTTTTATAATTTGTGAATGTAAAGCATTAACAAATGGCACTCATATCACTCCGTTAACATTATGGTGGTATCTGGTATCTCAGTGTCTCCCTTCCTTTCTATCCCTCCCTTACGGGGGTCCTGTCCTGCTCCCCCCAGCAGAGCTGAGGTGGTGGGGGTGATCGCACTTTTACCAATCCTGCCAAGATTAACGGGATGTTCAGTGGAAAGCTCGTCGGACCACCACTGTATATATACTTTTTTGAGTGTGTGAAATTGATAGGTTTTCAAAATTCTTGTTTCAGCGCCTCCTCCAGGCACCTTCAGCGCCTCCTCCAGGCCCCCTTTGTGCCTCCTACCCAGGCCCCTTGTGCGCCCTTCCGGCATCTTATGTGCCCCATCGTGCTCCTCCCGGCGCTCACCCACCCCTCCTCTTCACTGCCCTCCCGCTGGTACGGCGACTGAGACACGCACACCGTGTGACACTACACAGACTCAGTGAACACTCAAACACAGTGCGACACATTATTGACTGTCCGTCCATGTCCTCTTGTTGTCCACCCATATACATTGCTCCACACATACACCAACACTTAAATGTTAACCTACACAGACAACATTCACACAAACGCACATACAAACAATCACCTCTTTTAAGTGTCTTGTCCATGTCAATGACCTTTGTATGTTTGCCCGAATAACGTGAGAGAGACGCCAGTTCTCGTCGACAGACCGACTTGGTCGGCTAGATTTCGATTGCCGATAGAGTCGGTCTGTCGGCTCCCTGCTACGGGCCGCCTTTGGCAAAGGCCCGTGCTCCCTCGTGCAAGAGGGAGCAATCTTCCCCCCCCCCCCCGAGATAAAGTAACCCTGGCGGATATGAGTTTCTCTATCCGTGAACCGATTAGCACTTAGAACACTCGCTACCACCAACAATTGGTGACCCCGCAGTGTTGCTACGGTTCAAGGTGGTTTATAACCGGTGCCGTTTTAAGGGCACTCTCTCCCAGAGTGGAGGACCTGGGCAGGGTAACTTGTCCATTCGTTCGCGCTCTCCTGGGGCAAAAAGTCTCACCGCCACTTGGGGTTCGTGAGATTGAGCACTCAGGCCGGGCGAAGCATTACGCCGTGGGCGTACCTGCCACCTTCAGGGTTCTTCCCCGCCCTCCCCCAGGCGCCTTCTGCGCCTCCTCCAGGCACCCTCTGTGCCCTCCTCCAGGCACCCTCTGTGCCCCGTCCAAAGGCGCCTTCTGCGCCTCCTCCTGGCACCCTCTGTGCCCTCCTCCAGGCACCCTCTGTGCCCTCCTCCAGGCACCCTCTGTGCTCTCCTCCAGGCACCCTCTGTGCCCCGTCGCCAGGCGCCTTCTGCGCCTTCTCCAGGCACCTTCAGCGCCTCCTCCAGGCACCTTCAGCGCCTCCTCCAGGCCCCCTTTGTGCCTCCTACCCAGGCCCCTTATGCGCCCTTCCGGCATCTTATGTGCCCCATCGTGCTCCTCCCGGCGCTCACCCACCCCTCCTCTTCACTGCCCTCCCGCTGGTACGGCGACTGAGACACGCACACCGTGTGACACTACACAGACTCAGTGAACACTCAAACACAGTGCGACACATTATTGAGACACACAGTGCCACACAGACTAAGTGTACACGCCACCACACACCACACAAACTCAGAGAGACACGCAAACACAGTGTTACACCCCACTGGGAATACTAGCTGCCCCCTGGATTAACCACCGCCTCCTGGATCTACCACCGCCCTCTTGGATTATCCTACACTTGTGGATCTTTGTGTACAGTGCAGTGTGTCCAGCAACAGTTCAGTGCAGCAAGTCCCCAGCAACAGTTAGTGTCACAGTGTCATCTACTAAGCGTACAATGTTGTGTTACAGTGCCTTTTTGGACACTGGTTCACTCCCCGAGCCACAGAGGCCCCTAGCATGCGCCAGCGCCTATAGTACACGCAGTTCGTTCTACTCTCACGGACTGCCGCGGCCCCTGCCACATGCTAGCTCCCCTCACTTCTCAACTTGCTGTGGCCCCCGGCACGCTGGCATCTAGCGCCTTCCCACGCAGTTCCCTCGACGCAGTCACGGACTGCCGTGGCCCCTGGCACATGCTAGCTCCCCTAACTTCTCAACCTGCTGTGGCCCCCGGCACGCTGGCATCTAGCGCCTTCCCACGCAGTCATTCGACGCACTCACGGACTGCCGTGGCCCCTGGCACATGCTAGCGCCCCTCACTTCTCAACCTGCTGTGGCCCCCGGCACGCTGGCATCTAGCGCCTTCCCACGCAGTCGTTCGACGCCCTCACGGACCGCCGAGCCTCCTGGCATGCTGGGAGCTGGCGCCTCTAACACACGCAGTCGTTCTACTCTCACGGACTGCCCAGGCCCCTAGCACGCTGGCAGCTAGCGCCTTCACACGCAGTTCCCTCGACGCTCTCGGACTGCCGTGGCTCCCGGCGCGTTTACGCCAGTGCCTTTTGCCCATCTCCACGCCGCTCGACTTCACCATACCTTACGACGACATACAACTCTTCCTCTGCAACAACGGTGTCCTTCAGAGCACCACTCTTCTGCTCAGGACCCGTCTACGTGGTTCGCGATTTGGGAGTGCGGATTCAAACCTTCCAGGATCTATTAAACAGCCAACCACTCAGCTCACCTCAGCTCGACTCACTGCAGCTGCACACAACCCTCAACTCACTTCAGCTCGACTTACCGTAGCTGTCCTCTACGCGCTACTCACTCCAGCTCGACTTACCGTAGCTGTTGTCACTGCACTACTCACTCCAGCTCGACTTACCGTAGCTGTCCTCTACGAGCTACTCACTCCAGCTCGACTCACCGTAGCTGTTGTCACTGCACCACTCACTCCAGCTCGACTCACCGTAGCTGTTGTCACTGCACTACTCACTTCAGCTCGACTCACCGTAGCTGTTGTCACTGCACTACTCACTCCAGCTCGACTCACCGTAGCTGTTGTCACTGCACTACTCACTCCAGCTCGACTCACCGTAGCTGTTGTCACTGCACTACTCACTTCAGCTCGACTCACCGTAGCTGTTGTCACTGCACTACTCACTCCAGCTCGACTCACCGTAGCTGTTGTCACTGCACTACTCACTCCAGCTCGACTCACCGTAGCTGTTGTCACTGCACTACTCACTCCAGCTCGCCTCACCGTAGCTGTTGTCACTGCACTACTCACTCCAGCTCGACTCACCGTAGCTGTTGTCACTGCACTACTCACTCCAGCTACTCACCCCAGCTCGACTTACCGTAGCTGTCCTCACCCCGCAACTCACCCCAGCTCGACTCATTGTAGCTGAACTCTACTCAACGCAATGCATCTCAGCGCAACTTACCGCGCACCTCAACTCAACTCAGCGCAACTTACCGCGCACCTCAACGCAACTCTACTCAGCGCAACTTACCGCGCACCTCAACGCAACTCTACTCAGCGCAACTCACCGCACAACGCTACTCACCGCAACGCAACACCGTCTGCCACAGCGCCCCCGCACCAAGGAAGATTTCGTTCCTCCTTCCTTGTCACTGGGGGGGGGGGGGAGTATAGTCACCGCTCAAACTGCGTGCTCCTTCCCCTCAGTGACATTAAGAAAATGGGCGCTGCAGAGCAGACTCATTAAGTGTATTTCCCTTGTCTGTCTGTTTGTCTTGTGCGTCTTCAATGTTTGTCTTTCTTGTTCCTCGTTTATCTCTGACTGTCCGTCCATGTCCTCTTGTTGTCCACCCATACACATTGTTCCACACATAAGAACATAAGAACGCAGGAGTCTACAAGAGGCCGGTAGGCCTATACGAGGCAGCTCCTTTGACCCTAAGCTCCCGTGTATCTAACCCCACCTAATATCGCTGTCCATGAATTTATCTAGTCTATTTTTGAATGTGACAATTGTATTTGCACTCACCACATGACTGCTAAGCCTATTCCACTCATCCACCACCCTGTTAGTAAACCAATTTTTGCCTATGTCCCTGTTGAATCTGAATTTATCCAGTTTAAACCCATTACTTCGTGTCCTACCCGGTTCTCTTACCAACAAAACCTTATGAATGTCTCCCTTATTAAAGCCCTTCATCCATTTATAAACCTCGATCATGTCTCCACGCACCCTTCGCCTTTCTAGAGAATTCAAGTTTAACTGTTTGAGTCTTTCCTCGTATGGCAAGTTTCTCAACCCCTGAATCATCTTAGTCATCCTCCTCTGAACCGATTCTAACATTTTGATATCCATTCTATAGTAAGGTGACCAGAACTGAACTGCATAGTCAAGATGAGGTCTAACTAATGCTAAATATAGTTTGAGGAAGACTTCGGGGCTTCTGTTGCTTACGCTCCTTGAAATAAATCCCAGTACCCTATTAGCTCGATTTCTAGCTTGAATGCATTGTGCACTTGGACGGAGATCAGAGCTCACTAAGACCCCTAAATCCCTCTCGCACCCAGACCTGCTTATGAGAGTGTCATTTAAGCAATAGTTATGTGAGGGGTTGTTCCTACCTACACTCAGAATACTGCACTTCCCTACATTGAACTCCATCTGCCATTTATCCGCCCAGTCATACAATCTATTGAGTTCACCTTGGAGAATACTAACGTCCTGATCTGACTCAATTACTCTACTGATCTTGGTATCATCTGCAAATTTACTAACATCACTACTAATTCCTGTATCTAAGTCATTGATATAAATAATAAACAAAAGTGGACCTAATATCGAACCTTGTGGGACCCCACTCGTAACACATCCCCAGTCAGATCTTTTACCATTGATTTGCACTCTTTGCTTCCTATTGCTAAGCCACGCCTTGACCCAGTTCAAAACTTTACCCTCTACTCCGTGAGCCTGTAATTTAAGCAACAGTCGTTGGTGAGAAACTTTGTCAAACGCTTTACTAAAATCAAGATAGATTACAATCATAATTTTCATCTCTGTCTACCGCCTCAAATTCTTTATTGTAGAAGGACAAGAGATTGGTGAGGCATGACCTACCTTTCGTGAGCCCATGCTGCGAGTCGTGAATTAAGCTATGTTTCTCTAGATGCTCCTGAATGTTCCTGGCTATTATGGACTCCAGCATCTTACCTATAACCGATGTTAAGCTAATTGGGCGATAGTTTGAAGCAACTGATCTGTCCCCCTTTTTAAAAATCGGCGTCACATTAGCTACTTTCCATAGGCTCGGCACATAGCCAGTATTTACCGACATCTTAAAGATGTCGGTTAGTGGGTCACTGAGTACATCACCTAATTCCTTTAATACCCTCGGAAATATCCCGTCAGGACCTGGCGACTTGTTCTTCTTAAGCTTATCTATCTCATCCTGAACTACTTGCCTGGTAATGATTATATCCCTCAATTTATCGCCATCCCCGCCCTCGTACACCTGAACTCTTTCCGGTATAGTCGTTCGATCCTCCTGTGTGAATACTGAAAGGAAGTAGTCGTTCAACAATGTGCTACACCAACACTTAAAATGTTAACCCACACAGACAAGATTCACACAAACGCACATACACACAATCACCTCTTTTAAGTGTCTTGTCCATGTCAATGACCTTTGTATGTTTGCCCGAATAAAGTAACCCTGGCGGATATGAGTTTCTCTATCCGTGAACCGATTAGCACTTAGAACACTCGCTACCACCAACAGTCTCTCATGAAACTGCAAGTGAGTGAGTGAGAGTAATAAAGTATAAGAATACTATACATCAATGCAATAGTGAGCTCTCTATACGCTTGCTAAACCGCAGGATAACGAAAACAAGCTAAATAGTACTGTTTAGCATTGTTCTATGACTACGTATTTTTATCGGCGTCGCAGACGCCTATGAACAGATTGTCCATCTTCTTGTTGTTATTTTCTTCAAGTTGTTTTCCTGGCTTACCCATGCATTGTAGACATGGCATTATATAATAACATTTGTTAGCCCTGATGAACCCTACAACGTCTTGGCCTGTGGCGCCGGTAGGCCTTCATGGTAGGGCCTGATGGTCGGCCCCAGCCCGTTGTGGCGCAGGCAAGTGTTTATAGTGGCGCCATCTTTACTTCTCAGCATTTTCCATTTTAGACCCATAGTTGCATAATATAAATTGTTGGGTGTGTGTTGGAGGGTCATGCGACGCCGATCTAGCACAGTTTTTGTGCTATTAACACTTGTTAACTTTGATGTGCTATTTAGCATTTTTATAGTTATATTTTGATGATTTTTACTGGTGTATTGCTATATGATATGATAATAAAACCACATCAATGACAAGGGTTTGCTGCTTGTGGTGTGTCCAGAAGGTGGTTTTCTAGTAGAAAAATGAAACTGCTGTTTCCTCCGTGAAAATGACACATCTGTAGAAGTCTTGTAACAGCATTGCAGTAACTGTTAGCAGAATGAATTCAACTGATTTGCTATCGGCTTCAACGAAAGGAGGATAGTGATGTTGAGTGGTCGTTGATTGTCCTTTTATATAGACTGGTCAGGAGCACTCAGGTAACATGAAGTAATGACCTGACTGTGGTCAGTTCTTTACTCTGGTCAAGCTAAGATCTCCGGAGACAGGTCAGATCATTCAGGTGTCAGGTGAGGAGCACTCAGGTAAAGGCCCAGTCACACTGGCTCTACGACCTACTGCCGACCTCCAGCGACCTGTAGGTCGCGGGAGGTCTCACATGATCGACGATTGGTCGTGCGTGCGATCGTCATGTGTCTCCGTCTGCCCTGCGACCGATGGAGGTTTTAAGGCCCACTCACACTGGCTCTACGACCTACCGACGACCTCCAGCGACCTGCTGGTCGCGGGAGGTCTCACATGGTCGTGCGTGCGATCGTCATGTGTCTCCGTCTGCCCTGCGACCGATGGAGGTTTTAGGTCATGCTCTAAAATCTCCAGCCGACCTCTCAGGTCGCTGCCGGTCGTAAAAAAGGTTGCCGTACGGTGGCCGAATGGACTGCGTCTGGACGGCAAGCGGACTACCACCGGTGGCCGACAGGTGACCATTAACTGTTGAACGGCGACCGGATGACAAGCGGACGCCGACTAATTGCCATCAGGTAGTAGGAGGTCGCTGATGTTCGCCGTCCATTTTTCATCTGTCATTGGCCGTGGTCGACGTCCGGCCTTCCACCACACGGCGAGTTGTAGGGCGACCGGTGGTAGATCAAACCACTCTTGCCCGGAAATGAGGTACATTCCTGAGCAGTGACGTCCCACACCCCTCAGCCCGTTCAAGCTCCGTCCCGACTCAACCTGCTCCACAGGTCAAAAACAAGGCCAAATGTGTATGGGTCACCTCTGCCTGACCAAAATAAATTATTGCAGGACATGATGTGCACAGCAGTAACAATTAGAGTTTGTAGAGCTAATGGCTTTTATCCATTTAAAAAAGAACTGTTAATTTCATCTTCTGCTCTGCCAAGGGTGATGGAAATGCTTTAGAACGAATACAATGGTACATACATACAAACCAAGATTGCTTGGAGCATTTTTTGCATGTCTGCGGCACATGGGAGGAGGGGGGGTCACAAATATCCGTCTTTTGCTGCAGTGAAGCACATAATACTTTCATTACCTTTATAAGTAATTATTTCTTTTAACAAATAATTTACAGTAATAAGAATGAGAAATGTTTAATATGACTGGGTGAAAATATTATATACTGTAACACGTCAGCAACAAGTCGTTGAGGGAGGTCGCCGTCCTCATTGCGACAGGACGCGTACTGGTCTTTGCCCGTCATTCACCGGTCGGCGTATGGCGGGCGTCTTGGCCTGACTCCAGGTGTTAGGTTAAGGTGTGAATCTTACCATGGTCGCCGTCCGGCCACCCACTGGACGGACACTAAACGACCACCGGTAGCCGTTCGGTCGCACGACTACTTTGCCACCTATGTGGTCGGTGAGCAGTGGGTGTGAATCGTAACATTTTGAGGTCGCAGGTGGTCGTTAGCAGGTCGTAAAGTCAGTGTGACTGTAGCTTAACAATATATCAGATGATGTCTCGGGAGACAGGTCAGACCGGTAGACCGCTTAATTAAAGTAGCACAACACTTGGTGCATAAGCAAACTAATCTAGCACCTAATAATAATAATAATAATAATAATAATAATAATAATAATAATAATAATAATAATAATTATATATTAATAATAATTATAATAATAATAATAATAATAATAATAATAATAATAATAATAATAATAATAATAATAATAATAATAATAATAATAATAATAATAATAATAATTATATATTAATAATAATAATAATAATAATAATAATAATAATAATAATAATAATAATAATAATAATAATAATAATAATAATAATAATAATAATAATAATAATAATAATAATAATAATAATAATAATAATAATAATATTAATAATAATAATAATATATAAATAATAATAATAATAATAATAATAATAATAATAATAATAATAATAATAATAATAATAATTATATATTAATAATAATAATAATTATATATTATTATTAATAATAATAATAATAATAATAATAATAATAATAATAATAATAATAATAATAATAATAATAATAATAATAATAATAATAATAATAATAATAATAATAATAATAATAATAATTATTATTATTATTATTATTATTATTATTATTACTATTATTAATATTATTAATATATTATTAATAATAATATTATTATTGATAATAGTAATAATAATAATAATAATAATAATAATAATTATCATTATTATAATGATAATTATCATAATGATAACTATAATAGATTTAGTAACAAAATTAATAAAAATGCAATAATAATAATAATAATAATAATAATAATAATAATAATAATAATAATAATAATAATAATAACAATAATAATAATAATAATAATAATAATAATAATAATAATAATAATAATAATAATAATAATAACGATAATAAAAATAACGATAATAATTATAATAATAATAATAATAATAATAATAATAATAATAATAATAATAATAATAATAATAATAATAATAATAACAATAACAATAATAATAACAATAACAATAACAATAACAATAATAATAATAATAATAATAATAATAATAGTATCAATGATAACGGTGACAGCAACAACCTTCTTATTAATTTAATATAAAAATTGTTGTCAGTTATCACAACATTATCAGTATCATCATATATTTCGATACGATATTATTATCGATATTAATATTATTATCGTTGTTGTTCCCATTACATATCAGTACCGTTTCCATTATCACTTTTAGTGTTATTTCTTCTTATATTATCAATTAATATTATTATTCATGCTTCTTTATTTCACACCTTTTCACTCTTTTCTTTTCCTTCTCTCTCTCTCTCTCTCTCTCTCTCTCTCTCTCTCTCTCTCTCTCTCTCTCTCTCTCTCTCTCAGGGAGGGGGGGGGGCATGGAGTCTCGCGGTTTGAAGCCACTAAACTGTCAGTCTGCCATTTTTTTTTTTTTTTACGTCGTGGCCTATTGCGCCGGTGGGCTTCTTCCCGGTGGATCCTGATGGTCGGCCCAAGGCTTCTTCCCGGTGGGGCGTGATGTTCGGCCAGGCCGTTCTGGCGCAAGCGAGTGTTTATAGCGGCGGCATCTTGCATTGGCTCATGCATGCGATGCCCTCCCGGAGCTCATCTTTAATCCTAGAATTTAGAGTCCGGGTTGATAGGTGGTCGTCTGGACAGCATGTGGGTAGTTTTAAGCCACTCGGCGGCGGCTGAAAAATCCCAGCTTGGTGGCACCGGGCGGGGATTGAACTCGCGTCGTCCTGAACGCGGCGCCGTCACGCTATCCATTCAGCCACCGCCTCCAAGCCGGAGAGGAGTGGCCACATGGATGTACCTCCATGAGCGGCTGGCCAGACCACGTGTCCGCGTGTGACATTTCATGAGGGTTCGTGTGGCAGACTGGCAGTACATGCTTGCCGCTTGCAATTTTCTAACTTGTATTTATAAAGGAGACCGCATATCTTGGTGATGAATTGTCCTCACCGCATTTCTTGGTGATCATGAATACATTACCGCGCTTCTTGGATACCATGTACAGTATTTTCTTACCTGTTACAGTATATTTATAATAACAAATTACGAAATTATTTATATTTCATACGCCTGCATGTTCAAGTGGTGCAAAACAGTAAGAAGAGAAAATAAAAACATTACGGTACTCCATGGAAGCGGTACTCTAAGGGCAAGCACCCTCCATGTTCGGCGCGCTCCGCCCTCGTATTCGTATCTCACGGCTTGAACAATATGGTGGCCGATTTGACAGCTGAGACCACGAAAACTGGCTTCACTCACCAGTACAGCGCGCTCGGGGCTCTGGGCTTCTCCACCCTTAATAACTCCATGCTTTACAGTTTACACCATACTCCCCGAATGAGAGTACACCCCCACTTTTCTCACACACACACACACACACACACACACACACACACAGAGAGAGAGAGAGAGAGAGAGAGAGAGAAGGGTGTGAGGGGCACGGTACGCGAGGTCAGTTGGAGACGTGGCCATAGCTGGGCGTTATCACGATAAGTTATCGCGATACTTTATCGCTGATAACAAAATCGGATTATCGACCATCCGCTACTTGTTTAAATATATATCGGTATCTTCGTTACTTTTGTAACCAAACTAGCGATAATCGTTACTTTTTTTTCGCCTCTCAGAAAAAAACGTTGTCTCCCTGCGTGGCCTGGTGTTGTATGAAAAAACTTCGGGGTATGAAATATCTTCGGTGATGAGATTTCATACTTAGATCATGAAAATTAAAATACTAGGTTATTTTTTTATGCTACTCAAAAAGCAATATATCAGAGAAAAATCATTTAACTTTGCCCCAAAAATGATTATTCACAGCCTCAAATTTGATATTCCATATTCGTTTGTGAGCATGCCATGATACTGAAGGCACCCTGTGTTGTGTTATTTGGTGTCCCATCGTCAAAAGCTGGCGCTTTTGTTTACAAACACTGGTCTCTCGTGAACTGCGCATGGTCAGACCAGTAAGTGTAGACCTGTACAGTCTCACAATGCTTTTTTAACACATTAAGAGTTGCTGGAAAGCTGAATCAAACATACAGTACCACCATCCTCACTGTTTCTAGAACGACACTCTGTACATATAAATACAACTCGTAGAGTGTCGTTCTAGAAACAGCGAGGATGGTGGTAGTGGTACTGTATGTCTGATTCAGCCTTCCAGCGACTCTTAATTACGGTTTAAAAGCTTTGTGAGACTGTACAGGTCTACGCTTACTGGTCTGAGCATGCACCGTTCACGAGAGACCAGTGTTTATAAACAATTTTTGACGGTGGGGACGCCAAATAACACAACACCGGTTCAGGCATTTCTAGTATTACCGTCCATATGTACGTGTCAACGTGTGGTTTTAAGGTTTTGTAAGTTTCCTAAAATACAGATAATGAAAATTTGAATTCATCAATGTTTTTCTATCTGAAATGTCAATATAGTATCGTTTTCGCCTATCGGACTTATCGCTAGCTAGTATCGGAATTGTGGATTTATATCGGGTATCGGTTATCGCCTATATTTGTATCTCTAGTTAACGAATATCGGTTATCGCCGTTAAGGTTTTTCATTATCAGTTATCGGTTATCGGGAATAAGGTTTTCTGTTATCGTACCCAGCTATGGACGTGATAACAGTTAATTTAAAAAAAAATAGATTGTTCTTATACCCAATTGATAATACAGCAAAATGGAAAAATGTTGTAATAAATCATTAAATGTGCAAAGATATTGGGGAAGAGGTGCTATATAGCTGCTCTTCGTGGAGAGAGATAAATAGTTCGTTTCCTTCCCGCTCGCCGCTTTGCGCGCTGCATCAAAGACATTCTTCGTCACTGAACATACCGTTTGGTCCACGAAGCTTGTTTTCCTCGCGGGAAGGGGGAAGAAATTGACTGAGCATTCCATGGTAAGGCGCCTAAATATTTCTTCGCTTCCCACTTTACCGATGTCATTACCACCGAAACTGTAAAAGACTATATAGGGGTTGCCCGTGACGTCATCAGCAGCGATCAGCTGATCACTTCTCAGCTGCCCCGCAAAGGCCCGCCATTTTGGGAGGCACATATTTACCGCAAGAGAGCTCCTCAGCTTTTCCCCAACATGTTACTGTGTTGGTGGGTGTGTTAGTGGCCCATCTATTACTGTGTTGGTGTGTGTGTTATGTTGTGGCACAGTGAATTTACCGTACCCAACGGTTATGTTTCTCGCAAGATACCAGAACAAACTCCACAAAAAGGAACACACAAACCACTTACCAATAATTCATCGGGGGTGCCGGGCTTCCCTCAACGAGCACCTCCCAGCGTTACAATGATAATCCTAACAGGCCCGATAGAAATACCTATTTGTAATCACAGTAGGAGGCACTTATCTTTCGAAGGGGTTTCAAAAGTAGTGGTCTCTTGAATTAAGTCCTGGAGGAGTCCTGTTGTCCTCGAGAATCAAGTTTGAGTCAGCACTGTCGCGAGTTAATGTGGGGCGAAGCACCGAAGGTGTTGACTGCTTGAGAGCAGGTGATGTAGTGGGCCGAAAACCAACCACGTGGGTCAGAAGGGGTATTTTGAATTTCCCTCGCCAGATGGCGTGGCTTTCGATCGGTTAAATTATCCTTGCCGCAAGTGTAATTATTTATTATTTCATGAAAGGAAACACTGCGCTATTGTTATTCCTTTCATGGTAAATGTGTTTAGTCTTCAGGCAGTGAATACGGTGATACTGTCTCGGTCTGGGAGCCGATGAGCGAAGTATGTAAGTACCATCCAAGGCTTATTTGAGCTCAGACGATACTCTTAGTTGACTTGAACTCTTGGCCCGAGACTAGTTCCATAAGGGAAATAGTCAATTTGTCTAATCCCCTGGTTAACTGACCTAATTCCTAACACATTCCCCAGAGGAGATTGCGATTCCCCAAATCGCAATTAACCGTCTAGAGTAGTTATTTATTCAATTATTTATTTATTTAATTATTTAAAGAAAGAAATGGGGACTAATCTTAGTAAGAGATTAAGGGGGTTGAGATCGTTGCACATCTCATCCAAATAGACTTGCCCTTACCCTTTCCTCACCTTGTAGGAAGGTGTAGCATTTTTACTTATCATCCTCACCTGGGAAGGTGTAGCATAATTTTTAATCAATCCTCACCTGTAAGGTGTAGCATATTTTTTAATCAATCCTCACCTGTAAGGTGTAGCATATTTTTTAATCAATCCTCACCTGGGAAGGTGTCGCATATTTTATCCTGATAATTCTAACTACTACCCAAAATGAATTCTAAAGTCTTCAGCCTTAGTAGGTGAAGTACTGAAACAACCAAGATATTTACAAGTTATCTAAATTATCCCTAAGCATTTTGTTAAACCGCTCTGTAGCCTTACTTTTGGGCCGAGGCGCCTCGACACGATCACCGCCACTCTGGGTAGGGTCGGCATTATTGTGGGAGGCCCCCTGGTCATATGCCAAATCTCTACCCGGATGAGTTATAGTGAGCTCCAGCGGATAAAGGTTACATATAGAATGAAATTCTACTGCTCCATTACCTTGTTTGACCTTGACTGTTCTTACTTTATTGTCCAATCCCTTAAAAATTTGCAAGACAGTGCCCATTAACCAGAAGGGTCTGGGTTTATTTAAAGCTTTAATCAGAACGATATCTCCTATTTTAATTTTGTTTTCCCAAGTTGACTGATATAGGTTTCTACTATGTTCTCTTAAGCTGAATAGATAACTCTCATACCACAACCTTTTAAAGCTTTCTAATACTTCTTCTTGCACTTCGAGAGTCTTTTATAAAGAGGGCTGGCTCTGGTCATTGACCCACCCTTCCTCATCCCCCCTCAATACGAGAGATGGGTTCCCATGAAGTTTCAAGAAGGAGTTAGGTGTTATAAAATCCAAGCTTTCTGAACTGGACCGGTAGGTCAAGGGTCTAGAATTTATGGCCCACTGAATGCTTGACAAGGATGTTAACATCTCAAAGTATGTCAACTTGGCCCTTCCGACTACTTTATACAAACAATTCTTGAGCACCCTTATTAACCTTTCCCAAGCAGAGCCTACCCATGCTGAATATAAGGGAATTCTCACATGCTTGATGTTAATTCTCTCCAGTTCTTCTTGAACTTCTTTGGATTGTAGGGAGTTTTCTAAAATGTTCCCACCTTTTAAGAAGGCTTTGGCATTATCACTGTACTGGTAATGGGGAATAGAATATAGATTACAAAATATGTGAAAGGCTAACAGAAAATTCTTTGTGGACATGTCAGGTAATAACTCAAAGTGAACAGCTCTAATATTAAGACAAGTTAATACCAAAACATAAACCTTGACTGACTGATCACTAAGTTCATCTTTGACCCAGAAATGGCCAGTATAATCTACCCCGACATGTTGAAAAGGTTTAACTAGGTTCATGTGATGCTTAGGCATATCTGTGAATTTTGGGTACTTAAATACCAAGGCATTATACTTTTTGCATACATTACAAGAGCTTAGTGTGCTCTTTACTGCCATTCTACCCTTAGGGATCCAGTACCCTTGTTCCCTTAAATAATTCAGGGTAGTTCCAATGCCTAAATGTTGCATTTTGTTATGACAGTCATTTATTATCAATGTAGTTAACCTGTGCTCCTTAGGGAGTAACACAGGGTGATGTATGTCATACTTGAAGTATTGACACTTACTTATCCTGCCTTTGGACCTTATAATGCCTCTTTCATCTAGAAATAAGTTGAGGTTAGATACCAGAGGAGGAATATTTTTTTTCATTTACCTTATTTGGATTGTTCAAGAAATTCATTTCATTCTGGAAACACTCACTTTGAGCCACCTTTACCCAATTCTCTAAGGCTTTCTTTTTAGGATCACAATCCTTCATTTTATTTAGAAATTTATATAGGTAAGCTGTGCACCTCAACAAGCCCTCATAGGAAGAGTATTTATTTATATTTATTACTCCTGTATTTACTTTAGGCGGTTGAGAGGTACAAGCAGTGCATATTTTGCCTTTCTGAGAAGGCGCTATGCTCAACAAAGGGTATTGAGGCCACAGTTGGTAATCATTAGTAAGCCACTGTGGTCCCTCCAGCCAGAACTTCATTTTATCTAGATATTTACTATAAGATAACCCTTTGGTTAGCATATCTGCTGGGTTCTCTTCAGTGTGTACATAGTGGTATGCTACAGGTAACTTGAATTTCTTACTTATTTCAGTCTTCAGGCCATCAGCTTCTAACACTATTTTTCAAGAATTTGAATTTTACTTAAGTATCCTTAGTTAGAAGCCAATTTAGCACCACCTGAGCATCCACTCAGATATTTATAAATTGAATTTGTATGTGTTGATAAGCCTCTAAAATTGTAGGTAAGCATTTGAAAGCTAATATCACACCCATGAGCTCTAGGGTGGGGATGCTGTGTTCATTTCTCTTATTTAAAGGAGCTACCTTAGACTTAGAGTGTAGGTATGTACTTCTACCCTCTCCATCTACAGCGTAGGCAACAAAGCCATACGCTTCAGCGGAACTGTCATAAAAAATATGTAGCCCATATGTGTTTAGCTCGTTTAGAGCTTGTCTAGGAAATGACACTTCTGACAGCATCTCCAAGTCTCTACTTAATTTTTTCATCTCAGTACAGATCTCTTCAGGAAAGGGTTCGTCCCAGCCTCCTTCTAGTTTCCATATTTTTCTCATTAATAATTTTCCTCTTATGGTTACAGGTAGAGCCAAATTCAAAGGATCAAATAGTTTGGAAGTTTGAGAAAGGACTTGTCTTTTTGTGTTTGCTTCTGGATTTATTTTGCATGGAGCTATGCTCAGGGATTCCTGCTGAACATTATATCTGTACCCTAGCACCTTTCCTTCTTCGCTGGAGTGTTCTACTAATCTTCCATCACTTTCCATCTGTTCTCTCAATTCAGATGAATTGGAATTCCAAGATCTTAAGGTAAATCCGCCTGCCTTCATTCTTTGGTATGCCAGATTATATAGTTCTTTCATTTCTTTTATATCATTTCCTGTTACCAATAGATTATCTACATAAAAATTATTTGCCAATATTTTGCTTAATTTGTCATCAGGAAATGAACTTACATGATGTTTCATCACATAGTGCAAGATGAATGGGGAAGAGGTAAACCCAAACACTATGGTCTTGAACCTATAGGTGACCAATTTGTTGCCTCTTTTCCAAAAGAAGCAAAACCTATTTTGGTCTACTTCATTTTTTAATTTAATCATCAAAAAGGCTTGTTTTACATCACTGAGCATGACTGATTTATTGGTGCGATAATAGAAAAGTAATTGAAGAATGTTATTCATTAAATCTACACCTGGGTAGGCAGCCTCATTAAAAGAAGGTAATTCCATAGTCTATGGTAATTCCTTCTTGGTTTTTAAAGAACAATTGAACACAGGTCTTATTTTAGTTGTTACTTGTTCTTCCATTTTGATGACAGGTCTAT
Source organism: Eriocheir sinensis (assembly GCF_024679095.1). Taxonomy (NCBI): domain Eukaryota; kingdom Metazoa; phylum Arthropoda; class Malacostraca; order Decapoda; family Varunidae; genus Eriocheir; species Eriocheir sinensis. The sequence continues at coordinate 1,924,531 of NC_066533.1, forward strand.
GAGGTATCCAAATCTTTTGATGGTACTGAAAAGGGTTTACTTCAATTTCTTCTATTATGCCGTCAGCCAGCTGTTGGTCAAATACAGCTTGATACTTTTCTAGTAACCCCTTTCTTTTTAAGTGGTCCAGAGTTCGGTCCAGCACGTTAAGTGCAGCAGAATGATTTGAAGGAACAGAATCTATTTTGTCTGAATACCATGGCAACTCAACATTATAATGACCCTCTTTGAAAGTAATACCATCTTCAAACTGCTTTATTTGTTCGCTTTCTAGGGACACTAGGTCTTGATCAGTGGTTTTAATTCCTAAAGACTCGAGACTAAAAAGATGTTCCAGTCCATTGTCCACTTCCGTGTCCTCTAGAAGGTGTTCAAGTGGATTGAAATATGATTTTATAGGGTCCAAAACGTCATTAACCATTGTTTTAGTTTTGTTGCATAGGTTTTTCTCATCCTTTTGTGTAAGGAGACGCATAACAAATTGTTGTTCTGCTGGACTCAAAAAGTTAAATACATTTCCAATGGGAGCTACTTTGTTGTGCATAACTAAGCATTTACCTCCTAATTTCTCTTGCCAGGACACTGATGACATAGACTGTAGTATGTCAATGCCTAGCAGCATATCAACTTGGATAGTTTCATGGTTCTTAGCCTCATAGAAGTGTTCATCCAACAATTTTATGTTATTTTCCTTGAATTTGCAACTGACTGCGTTCATCCCTGGAACGTAAAAATTAATATGCAAGGTCTTGTCCACCAATAAGGGAACAAAGGTGAATCGATCTTCTAATTTAATCCCTGTAAGCATTTGTTTGAAGGTTTTTGTTTCTGCACCAATGTAGGTTCCAACATCGCAATCTAGGGAAAACAATTTATTCACATCTGGGCAAAGGTCTTTGGCAGCGGTTTCCGAAATATATGATCTTTGGCTTCCGGTATCAACAAGGCACCTAACCTTTCGACTCGTTCTGCCATTCTTTAAAGTTAAAGTCATCGTTGGCAGCAATTGGCAGGAGTCGAAACTTCTTTGAGCCAGGCACAAGCTTCTATTTGTCTTAATTTGAGGTTTAGCCTTATCTTTCTTGTCAGCCAAGGGACACAAGGGTGTAATATGTTCTTTGGACCGACAGACTCTGCATTGGTATCTAAGTTTACCCTGTTTTCCATAACAGTTGTTCTCATCGTGCCCTGAACCAGCACACCTGGTACACATAGATAATTCTTTTAGTCGGGCAATTTTGGCTTCCAAATTAGTAAAGTTCGAGGATTGGACCAAAGAATGCCCACCAGCAACACATAACTTACAAGTTAATTCTGTGGAGAAGGATTTGTGATTTTGGAGTGTACCCTTTGGGGCTTGGTTTTCTCTGGCCTTCATTGGCGGTTTGTTTTCACTTGAGGAGGGCTTACTGTTGCCTTTATTAAAATTCTTAGGCTTTACTGAACAAGTTTTACTCAGAGTGGTGAGAACTCTGTGATAATTTTCAAAGATTTCAGTTATGGTGGGGTAATTCTTGGATAGAAGATGAATGAATTCCCTTTTTACTGTTGCAGGCAATTTGTCAAAGATGATATGGCTGATAAGGGAATGACCAGCTGAGTTTGGTTCCAGAAAGTTAAAGCCATGAGTCTTTAACTCGGCTAAATAGGCCCCTATCTCATTTAAGAAAATCTTGGTGGAAGTATATTCAGGGTCAAACGAAGAGCTAGGATAAGATTTCATTATATTCTTATAAGTTTCATCAATAATGAATTCTTTGTCTAAAAATTCTTTCTCCAGCATTTGGATGGCTGTTTTGTAATTAGCATCCGTTATGGATAAATGTTTCACTACTGAGAGAGCATAATCTCTCAAATAGCCAATTAAATAGGCTAGTTTGGTAGCATCAGTCAGATGCTTTCTCGTCCCAATCACATTATCAAGTTGGTTTAAAAAGGTATTAAAAGCAAACTTGTCCTCCTTTCCCGAAAATGTTCCACAATCTGTGACATAAACTGCATCAGATTCTGTGAAGTAATATCACTTTGAGCACCTCTTAAATCCTGATCCTTATTTAGCTCAACATACTGATCTAATTCTATTTCAATCTGTAGTGAGAAATTCATTTGATCTTCCAACTCTGAGGCATAGTAAGTTTCATCCTTACTTTCAAGGTCTGTTTGATCCATTACTTTATTTATTCTGTCATCATAGTGTTTCACTTGTAGCATTTCTAATTCTAATTTATTGGTCAAGCTCTTACTTAGGGAGGGTGTCAAGGAATCTGTTTGAGTTAATTCTTTCAATTGCTTAAGAAGGAGTGTTATTTTTCTTTTAAAGATTCCCCTGCTCCTTCTCAGGGTTTTAATTATCTCTTGGGGAACAGAGTCTTTATTTACTCCAAGGGTGGCTGAATCCTCAGGGTTTAGTTTAGAATCCATTGTGGCAAATATAATAGCAAGCTCAATTTTGATATAAACAATCTGAAAGGGTTTGATTAATAGGGGTTGTTTCAATAAAAATGGCAATTATAAAAAAAAAGACCCCGAACTGTACAAGGAGGCAGTCCCGGACCGGCTAGTTGGCCCTCAATTGCCACTAGCTATTCATCTGAATAATGCTTCGGGCATCTGGGGGTCAATTACTTACTGCCGGTGTTCAAGGGCATATTTCAAGGCACCCAAGACTGCGTCCTTATACCTTCCCAATCCAGTTGCACTCAGGTCACCAGGTGCACACCATCCCTGTAGTACTGAGGGTCGTTGAAGAAATCGACCGACCCCAACTGGATAACTCGGTCGACCAACCCCTGTCTCTTGAGGCTTTTATTTGTGAAATTATTTAGAACTTGCCGGCGCCGGTTGAACTCGGCAGCTTCGGGCACGCCATGGCGGTTGCCGGTAGGCACAAAACAAACCTCTATTTGTACGGCAAGTTTCAGGCAATCGGATTTCACTGCAGCCTTTAGCAAGGTGTAAAAAGCTGCAGCGTTCTGCTTTATTTGGACGTTAGACAGGGAGGAGGTTACCGAGTTTCCACCCAGAACCACAATGACGATGTCGGGGTTCGCCTCCAGAACTTTATTTACTTCTTCTGGATGGTCCAAGAAGAAGCTGTAATCTTTGCCGGGATAAGCCCTGAAATGAAACTGCACTGGTACCTTTTCTCCGGTAGCCAGCTCTAACTCACGATCCCAGCTCCCATACCGAGACAGATCCCGCACATAAGAATGGCCAAACAGAACTACTTTCATTTTAACCTTAGACTGCCTCAGGAGATGAACTAACAAGCTGCAGGTGCTTGTTGCTAAATTCAACTGAATCCAGCAAAGAGCTGGTGATGTATTACCCTGCACTACTTTTGAAAATATTGGGCTACTTTTGAAAATATCATCCCTACTTTTGAAAATATGTTGTGGCACAGTGAATTTACCGTACCCAACGGTTATATTTCTCGCAAGATACCAGAACAAACTCCACAAAAAGGAACACACAAACCACTTACCAATAATTCATCGGGGGTGCCGGGCTTCCCCAACGAGCACCTCCCAGCGTTACAATGATAATCCTAACAGGCCCGATAGAAATACCTATTTGTAATCACAGTAGGAGGCACTTATCTTTCGAAGGGGTTTCAAAAGTAGTGATCTCTTGAAATAAGTCCTGGAGGAGTCCTGTTGTCGCGAGTTAATGTGGGGTGAAGCGCCGAAGGTGTTGACTGCTTGAGAGCAGGTGATGTAGTGGGCCGAAAGCCAACCACGTGGGTCAGAAGGGGTATTTTGAATTTCCCTCGCCAGATGGCGTGGCTTTCGATCGGTTAAATTATCCTTGCCGCAAGGGCAATTATTTATTATTTCATGAAAGGAAACACTGCACTATTGTTATTCCTTTCATGGTAAATGTGTTTAGTCTTCAGGCAGTGAATACGGTGATACTGTTACGCCACCCCCCTACCACACACCATCCACGGGCAGGCAGGCGGCGTGGCCCCCAGAACAACCACACAGTAGTAGTAGTAGTAGTAGTAGTAGTAGTAGTAGTAGTAGTATAAGTAGTAGTAGTAGTAGTAGTAGTAGTAGTAGTAGTAATATAATAATAATATTATTATCATCACGAACAGAAATTCTCCTTTTTGTGGACAGATGGAATAAAACAGTCTATAGGAATATATATATATATATATATATATATATATATATATATATATATATATATATATATATATATATATATATATATATATATATATATATATATATATATATATATATATATATATATATATATATATATATATATATATATATATATATATATATATATATATATATATATATATATATATATATATATATATATATATATATATATATATATATATATATATATATATATATATATATATATATATATATATATATATATATATATATATATATATATATGTATTATATATATGTATTATATATATATATATATATATATATATATATATATATATATATATATATATATATATATATATATATATATATATACACAAAAACGACAGGAATCGCTTGCACCTTTGCTAGTCTTGAAATACTGAGGGGCTTGGCGGCACCCACAAGTGGAACAACTCTTGAGGGCGGAGGGAATCTTGCCTTTGTCTTTTCCCGGAGATTAGTAAAACAAAACAAAAGGTCTCTTGGATAAAGCGGCCAACGAGCGGCGGGATAGAGGGTGCGTCAGGAACTTTCCGTTCAAACAAAGAAAATTACAGCCTGAAACAAGTACCTCCTATAGACTGTTTTATTCCATCTGTCCACCAACAAAGCGAGAATTCTGATGGATGTGGCACCTGCGCATTTCTAGTTCGTGATGATAATAATATTATTATTATATTACTACTACTACTACTACTACTACTACTACTACTACTTATACTACTACTACTACTACTACTACTACTACTACTACTACTACTACTACTACTACTACTACTACTGTTCCTACTACTGCTACTCTCTCTCTCCCTCTCTCTCTCTCTCTCTGAGAGGTCAGGTCAGAATAAAATAATAGAGCTTTCTCGCACTGTTGTCTCCTTGCAGGAATTCATCCAGGCTAACGTTGCCGTGGTGCCAAACCCTTATCCCACCACCCCCTTGCCCTCAGCGGTACCGTCGCCCTTTTTGTCAAAAGCTATTTGCAACCCACTGACAAGACACCAAGAGACAGTAACGTTGAACATTTGTGCGTGCGAGTAAACATTGCAAAGGTCAATTTAAATATATCTGACACCTACAGGCCTCCCGGCAATCACTCTATGACGACCTTGAAATATACAGCGTTTTAAGGCAGTCACTTAATAACAACGACTCACTGATATTAGGAGACTTTAACCTCCCCCATATCGACTAGGCGACACTGTCAGGTGCAGAAGGCGAGTCACATAGAATGATCGAATTTCTAGAAGAAAATTATCTAAGCCAAATGGTTTCTGAACCAACTCGACAAAATAACATACTCGACCTTGTTATAACGACCCAAGATAACCTAGTCAATAATGTCACGGTAGGAGAACACCTCGGTTCCTGCGATCATAAATTAGTGCGCGTCGACATTACAGCTCAAACATCAGTGACTGAAAATAAAGTAAAGGTGCCCAATTTCAAAAGCTAACTTCGTAGAAATCCGACAAAAACTGATAGATATGCAACTATCAGATGACGGCAATGTAGAGGAAGCCTGGCTAAGCTTTAAAAATCACTTACTCAGCAGAACACATTCGTCCCCTTGTGCGAGAAGCGAATTAACACTAATAAAAGCCCACCTTGGTTTAATAGCGAAATTAAACACTCAGTCAAGGAGAGAAAATTGTTTTACAGCCTAAAGAAAGAACAAAGCACGCCCGTAAACATTAGACTTTATAACGATGCCAGGCGACGAGTAAAAAGATTAGTATGTCAGGCAAAGCGTAGATATGAAGAAAATATTGCAGCCAACTGTAAAAATAATCCGAAATCTTTCTTCAGTTACATAAACAACAGAAAGGCGATCAGAAGTGGAGTTGGACCTTTAACAAAAAGCGACGGTGCACTAGTGACTGACAGCCAACACATTGCAAACCTCTTAAACAGTTGCTTTTCCTCGGTGTTTAATAGTAACAGTCTTCCTCCCACTACCACCAGCACCAGTACTAATGTAAATCTCGAGCATGCATTGCCTAATTTTGAAATAACAACCGATGAAGTCCTTAAAGCTCTCCATTCACTTAAATAAAAGTCCCAGACCCGATAAAGTATATCCTATACTGCTTAAAGAAACAAAGAGCGAAATAGCCTCCTCCCTTACAACCGTATTCAATATGTCCTTGCGACAAGGCATCGTCCCTTCGGATTGGAAAAAGGCTAACGTGACACCGATTTTTAAGAAAGGAGACAAAAAAATACCAGGTAACTACCGACCCATTAGTCTAACTTCAATTATAGGTAAGCTACTTGAGAGCATAATTAGAGACAAAATTCTGAGTTACCTCGAGAGCCACTCATTAATTGGGGACTCACAACATGGCTTCCGTAACAAAAGATCCTGCCTATCAAACCTATTGACCTTTTATAACGACCTCTTCTCAGTTTATGACGTAACCAAATCATTGGACGTAGTCTATCTTGATTTCCAGAAAGCGTTTGATAAAGTCCCACATCATAAATTACTTTATAAATTAAAGCAAATAGGTATTGACGGTCAAGTAACCCAATGGATCGCGAATTGGTTGAGCAACAGACAACAAAGAGTTGTGATTGACGGATTTAACTCAGAGTGGGCGCCGGTCACTAGTGGCGTCCCTCAGGGCTCGGTTCTTGGCCCAGTGCTCTTCATTATTTACATCAACGACGTGGATGTTGGACTCAATAATCGCATTAGTAAATTTGCAGACGACACAATGATTGGTAACTCGGTTCTCACTGACGAAGACAGGCAAAGCCTCCAAGAGGATTTGCACAAAATTTCAGCTTGGTCGGATAGATAGGAGATGCCCTTTAACGTAGACAAGTTGGAACAAGAAATAAGAAGTTCGATTATGAAATGCGCGGCGTTAAACTCACAAGCGTTCAATGCTTTAAGGACCTGGGGGTCAAAATCGCGTCAGACCTCAAATTCTCACATCAATGCATCGATGCAGCAAATAAAGCGAACAGAATGTTGGGCTTCATTAAAAGAAACTTTTTATTCAAGAAAAAAGATGTAATACTTCCGCTCTACAATAGTTTAATCAGATCCCACTTGAAATATGCGGTACAATTTTGGTCTCCTCACCATGCAAAGGACATTTGCTAAATTAGAAGGTGTTCAGCGTCGGGCAACAAAAATGATCCCTTCCTTGCGCAAAAAATCGTACGAAGAAAGGCTTTCCACCCTTAACATGTTCTCTCTTGAGAAACGTCGCCTCCGAGGAAAACTGATCGAATGTCTTAAAATACTTAATGGTTTCACGAATGTAGACAAAACAAAATTGTTTATGATCGATGACACTTTGCGAACGAGGAACAATGGCATAAAACTCAAATGTAGACAAGTAAATTCAGACTGCACCAAACTTTTCTTTACCAACGTTGAAGTGAGAGAATGGAATAAGCTCCCACCGTCAGTGGTCCAATGGTACACGATTGACTCCTTTAAAAACAAGCTCGACCGTCACTTCCTTGAACTTAATATTAACTAGAGTAGAAAAGCAACGTTTTGGAGCCATCTGATTAGTGTAGATTCACTTAGGTTTAAGGACAGACCACCTAGTCTGGACCATGGGGTCTGTGTGGTCTGATTTTCTATGTAATTGTATGTAATATACACATTTGACAGTCAGCACTCCCATGGGAGTTGAGGGGGGGAAAAACGCTACAACATCATCCCTCCGTGAATGACAGCTGCATTTTGGTGTTATCTCGGTCAATGGACACGATAGTACCTTACATTGTTTATTACTAATGAATGATACTTTTATTCACGCAATCTCAAGTGTAAGAGGAAACTGTAAACTCGATACCGTATCGGATTACTGTAATGAGTATGGCACGATTTTGAATGAAAATTAATCAAAATTCATCATTATAAATAGGGACGGCTGCGATAAGGTTTCTCTTTACAACAACAATGTCGAGATACAGTATTGTCCAACCTATCTATATCTTGGTGCATGGTTTAGGGATGATGGAAAAATGAGTTCTGTCGCTTCATGATGAGGGAATGTCTGCCTTAGTTAATAAGTTTACTTTTTTTGTGCTTCGTAAACAAGGATATGCTGTTTGTATATAAAAGTGTTCCACGCCGCAGTGTTATCATCATTATCGTATATTTCTGAGGCTTGGCTGGCCATAAGTCCTAGGAAGGTAATAAGTCGCTACAACCAGCTAGTAAAATGCCTTCTTGAGGTGAAGAAAAACACCCCCATCAATTTATATTTAGTTGAGACTGGAATTCTAACAGCTGAATTCCTTTTAGGTAAAAGTTACATACCAAATTAAACACGTGTAGAGTTTGTAAGATTACGATTAATGTCTCGCAATCTGAAAACAGAAAATAGTATATAGAGCTGAACAACAAAAGAGTTAAGACTCTGCCCGTGCCATCACCGTAAGATTCAGGACGAGACTCTTGTGTTGTCAGAGTGTCCTTCCTTTATGTTTGCAGGAGAAAGTTTCCGCTGTTGAATTTCTCATCATTGGGTACTCTACTGAGTGAGGAGGTTCGCAAAGACCCTTCCCATGTCCTCACTAACCGTTTCCCTATTGTCTCACCAACACCGGAGAGTAGTTCAGCATGCTCTCTAAAGACAGATCCTCTCTCTATCCACACCACACTGCATTCACACAACATATACACCTTTTCCCAAAATTAAAATTTCAAAATGGCGCACATACACCAAGCCTCGGAGTCCCCGCCTAGGGGGGGGACCACAAATTCCCCCAAGGAGGACTCCCCTTCTGGCTGCCGACCCGAGAGGTGTCTTGATGACTCCTCGAACCTCTTTCTTCTCAATTTCTGCAACATTCGCGGTCTTCGCTCTAATTTTCATTCTGTGGAACATCATCTCTCCTCCTCTAAACCTCACCTTCTCTTCCTTACCGAAACACAGGTTTCTGAGGCTACTGACAGCAATCTCTACTCTGTTCCCTCCTACTATCTCTATCCTAAATTTCAATCCAAAGCTGGATGTTGCGCCTACGTGCGCAACGACATCACTTGCTCTCGTGCCACGACCTTGACTCTTCTGAATTTTCCACCATCTGGTTAAGACTTCACTGTCATTCTATTACTAAATACATCTGTGCTGTTTATCTCTCACCTAACTCTACCAACTATGTAAAATTCTTTGACTATTTGAATTCTAAAGTGGAGCACATCTTGACCCACTCTCCCTTCGCTGAAATCTCCATCCTAGGAGATTTCAATGTTCACCACCAGCTTTGGCTTTCATCCTCTTTCACTGACCATCCAGGTGAACAAGCCTACAACTTTGCTATCCTCAACGACCTAGAGCAGTTGGTCCAGCACCCTACACGTATTCCCGACCGTCTTGGAGATCGGCCCAACATTCTAGACCTCTTCCTTACCTCAAACCCTTCTGCTTATTCTGTCAAACTGTTCTCTCCGTTGGGCTCCTCCGATCACAATCTTATTTTTGCATCCTGTCCTATCGCTCCTGTACATCCTCTGGACCCACCGAAGAGGCGATGCTTCTGGCATTTTGCTTCAGCTCGGTGGGACGACCTGAGGATGTCCTTTCCGATTTCCCGTGGAATGATTATTGCTTCCAGGATAGAGACCCCTCTGTGTGTGCTCAGCGCATCACAGAGGTGATTGTCTCTCGAATGGAGGCATACATTCCTCGTTCTTTCTCTACTCCTCACGCTAAAAAGCCTTGGTTTAATCATGCTTGTTCTCGTGCTGTCAATGATAGAGAGGTAGCTCACAAAAGGTACCAGCGCCTTCAAACTAATGCTAATTATGAACTTTACATTTCTGCCCGAAATCGTGCCAAATCTATTCTCCGACTAACCAAAAATTCTTTCATTAATAGAAAATGTCAAAACCTTGCTTTCTCTAACTCTTCCCGTGACTTCTGGCATCTAGCCAAAAACATCTCCTCCAACTTCACTTCTTCATCTTTCCCTCCACTCCTCAGTCCTGACGGCAACACTGCCGTCTCATCTATCTCTAAGGCTGAACTCTTCTCTCAAACGTTTTCTAAAAACTCCACTCTGGACGATTCTGGGCATATTCCTCCTACTCATCCCCCCTCTGACTCCTTTATGCCTGTTATAAAGATTCTTCAAAATGATGTTTTCTATGCCCTCTCTGGCCTCAATCCTCAGAAGGCATATGGACCTGATGGAGTGACTCCTAGTGTCATAAAAAACTGTAGCTCCGTGCTGTCACCCTGCCTGGTCAAACTCTTTCGCCTCTGCCTGTCAAACTCTACATTTCCTACTTGCTGTAAGAATGCCTTAAAACAGCATGTACATAAGAAGGGTGACCGCTCCAATACCTCAAAATACCGTCCTATTGCTTTACTTTCTTGTCTATCTAAAGCTTTTGAATCAATCCTTAACCGGAAGATTCAAAAGCACCTTTCCACTTCTGACCTTCTATCTGATCGCCAGTATGGGTTCCGCAAGTTGCGTTCTACTGGTGATCTCCTAGCCTTCTTAACTGACTCTTGGTCATCCTCTCTTACCCGTTTCGGTGAAACTTTTGCTATTGCGCTGGACATATCAAAATCTTTTGATAGGGTCTGGCACAAATCTTTGCTTTCTAAACTACCCTCCTACGGTTTCTATCCTTCTCTCTGTACCTTTATCTCCAGTTTCCTTTCTGACCGTTCTATTTCTGCCGTGGTAGACGGTCACTGTTCTTCCCCTAAATCTATTAACAGTGGTGTCCCACAGGGTTCTGTCCTATCTCCCACTCTTTTTCTGTTGTTCATTGATGATCTTCTTTCCAAAACGAACTGTCCTATCCATTCCTACGCCGATGATTCCACTCTGCATTATTCAACTTCTTTTAATAGAAGACCCACCCTTCAGGAACTTAACGACTCAAGGCTGGAGGCTGCAGAACGCTTAGCCTCAGACCTTACTATTATTTCCGATTGGGGCAAGAAGAACCTGGTGTCCTTCAACGCCTCAAAAACACAGTTTCTCCACCTATCCACTCGACACAATCTTCCAAACAACTATCCCCTATTCTTTGACAACACCAAGCTATCAACTTCCTCAACACTAAACATCCTCGGTCTATCCTTAACTCAAAATCTCAACTGGAAACTTCATATCTCATCTCTTACTAAATCAGCTTCCTCGAGGCTGGGCGTTCTGTACCGTCTCCGCCAGTTCTTCTCCCCTGCACAGTTGCTGTCCATATACAGGGGCCTTGTCCGCCCTCGTATGGAGTATGCATCTCATGTGTGGGGGGGCGCCACTCACACAGCTCTTCTGGACAGAGTGGAGGCTAAGGCTCTTCGTCTCATCAGCTCTCCTCCTCATACTGATAGTCTTCTACCTCTTAAATTCCGCCGCAATGTTGCCTCTCTTTCTATCTTCTATCGAAATTTCCACGCTGACTGCTCTTCTGAACTTGCTAACTGCATGCCTCCCCCCTCCCGCCCCGCTGCACTCGACTTTCTACTCATGCTCATCCCTATACTGTCCAAACCCCTTATGCAAGAGTTAACCAGCATCTTCACTCTTTCATCCCTCACGCTGGTAAACTCTGGAACAATCTTCCTTCATCTGTATTTCCTCCTGCCTACGACTTGAACTCTTTCAAGAGGAGGGTATCAGGACACCTCTCTTCTCCCGAAATTAACCTCTGATTTTGGACACTCCTTTAACCTCTGTTCGGGAGCAGTGAGTAGCGGGCCTTTTTTTCTTTTTTTTTTCTTTGCGCCCTTGAACTGTCTCCTTAGCTGTAAAAAAAAAAAAAATAATAAATAAATATTGTGTAAATATATTCATGATGCTTTAAATTGTGAAACAATAACTGGGTAATTTTCAGAATTGGTGTTATAAGAACATAAGAACATCAGAACGTAAGAAGTCTGCAAGAGGCCGGTTGGGTCTTTCTATGTATTTAATTTGTCGATGGATATTTCTTTTCTTTTTAAGTGTTTATCTTTTTTATAATATCTTTTTCTCATTTATGATCAGCTTCTTAGGTGGGAGTTCGCAGTGATAGGTTATACAAATAGTTTCATAATGTTTTACATTGAGGTTTAATCCGAGCATGGGTAATTTGTGGAATCTGCTGTATAAGTTTTAGCACACGCGGCCCTCTCTGTTTTAAGCCAGTGCATCTATTATTTTGCTTGGACAGAGTTTATTATTCTTTGGTTTAGTTTTTATAACGTTTTTATAAATATAATACCTTTGTCACTAAACATCTTCATCATCATCATCGTCATCATCATATACATCATAACACATATTTTAGTGTCACTTATATAGGAATCGATACTTAACTCATAATTATTCCTTTCATTTATCGCTGCAGAAGCTGAATGTGTTAGTTAAACCTTCCTCTTCCTTGTCTTCTTCACCCTTCATTAGGGAGTTAAAGGAAAAAAAATTCTACCTCCTTAACACTGGGGAGTTTAAATTGAATGGATTTTCTAATAGATAATACTAACACCACCACCACTTACCCCCTCCCTCTATCTTTTCAGTTTCCACCAGTACTATAACCATGCTCTACATTCTTTCTCGAGTCCAAAAATCTCTGGAAATCAACTCACGAACATCGTCTATACCTGTGAGAAGCTTAATTGCACTCCGCCTATAAATATTTAACACGAGCTGCCACATGCAGGTAATGGTAACAATAAAATATGAAAACTGCTACAATGGAAACAAAGCAATCAATAAACTGGACTTACCACGTGTTTGTTTCCTTGGGATCTTGAATGAAAGGAGGTTGCAGCTCATGGCTACACACATCCAACCCCGGTTCACGTCTCGGCAATGTTAGTGATACACGATTCTCTTTGGCTAAAAGTTTATTTAATTTTGCACATCTTGGCATCGCATTTAGATAATTTTTAATAAACATTTAACGAGGAATGGAGAACAACAACGAAAGAGAATGTTTGAGTTTGTTAACATGATCAATGATGATTATGTATGAAATACATTACATGTAACACTTAAATCTAGGAAACAATATAGAAATGCGCCAGTGCTTCGCAGAGTCATATTTGATTATCATGAATGTTAAAGGTAAAAAAAATGTCCTCGGGATGAATAAGCATCCCTAAAATGAACCTTATGAAAGCTGGGAGTAATGACGAGGCTGCCGCGCCCCCCGACGCCGCCAACGTGAGGCTGGGACGCAGCGGGCCCGCGGGCGTCCCCGGCCCGCCGCGGCCCGCTGCTCTGTGTTTCGGTACTTTCCCGGGAGTCACCGGCTGCAGGGGACTCGGAGGCCGCCGCGCCACGCAGCAGCAGCAGCAGCAAC
>NC_066533.1:1945500-1966559 GCF_024679095.1 Eriocheir sinensis
AAAGGAAGGAGGCAGCGGAACTCAAATAAATGATTTGAGGCTACAGCAGTCTAGTGTGAGCTGAGGTGAAATGAGGTGAGATGTGTGAAGGAGCGTATACCATGGGCAGACAGGTCGATGGGTGACAGGAAGCATCCGTTACCTTCGTCTTCTTAACTAAACGGACCGAGTGGCTGAACAGTGCAGGTGCCGTCCGTGGTGGCGTCACGACTAGGACATGCGCATTCACCTCCCTCCCCTGCCAAAGTGAAGGTCTCAGTGGGACCCCTACATGCTACCCGGCTGGCGGCGCTCACTCAAGACCACGCGCCCCGCCCCAATCTATCCAGCCCCACCTCGCCCTGATCTTCACCTGCCACTGCCCACTGCCCACACGCCCCCGTCCCCTCCTCCGCCCCCGTTTCATCTTTCTTCATCCACGGGATCCGATCTCCACCCATTTTTCTCTTTTTATAAATCGGAAAAGGAAACTATTGTTGTGCACTGAATGATATGTTACGTATGAATAAATGGGGCACAATTCATAATATCCCTGATTGGGAAATGATGCGCATTGATCCAAGTCTGTTTTTTTTTGTTATCCTTAATTTGTACCGTCGCGCTCTATACGTGTGTTATCCTTTACTCTTCCTCCGCTTCGTCCTGCCACTTATTACTTCCATCTCTCTCCCATACTCACTCTTCGTCCTGTTCTGCCCAGTGCTTTATGTTAACGGCTCTCCATGGGGTCGTCGCTTCGTGCAGGAATATAGAAAGATAAGTAATAAAGGACATTGTTAATTGTAGCGGCGGGGAAAAACAAGTGGCAGGGACAAGGTCTATGCACATGATCTGTCGATCCTCGTCCCAAGCTGGAGTTTTGTCGGGGATCTGTAATGCCATCACGGGACAGGGTAAATTATCATTAGAAGCATTGCATGGAATATGCTATAACTGATCTCTTTTCTTCGCAATAGATCCCAAACAAGTTGCCCTACACAGAAGTGGCAACACTCATAGGAAAACTCACATTTTTCATTAGTTAATAAAAGAGCACATCGGTGTGATGAGTTTTGAAATATATAGTGGAGAAGTTTGTGATTATGAATCCGGTAGGCGCGTCGCCTCGCCCACCCTACGACGCCAAGTCTGGAGGTCCCTCCGGGCAAGTCTTCATTCAGACCTTCCCATCCTGAGTACCTCCTGATAGGATCTATCGATTTGCTCAATCCACGAACTCTGTCGGCGTCCCCTTGGCCTCCTCCACTCATGAGATTGTTTCTTACAGAGACAACCCGATGAGCAGGATCAGCTTCAGGGTAACGTGCCACGTGCCCGTATTGCCGGAGTTGGCGCTGACGGACTATGCAGGTAATATATGTCGAATCAGTCTCACGGAGTAGTTGCCGGTTTGACACAGAATCATTCCAGCGATATCCCAAGATTCTACGAAGACACTTATTAGCAAAGGCATCAATCAATCCACCTCTCCAATTCCCTATTTAGTGTCCATATCTCACAGTCATAGAGTAGCCAGGGAGCACAAGGGACTTGAAGATCCGGATCTTTGTCAGTCTACACAGGTATTGACAGCACCATATACTCGTGCTGAGCGAGTCCATATCACCGTGGCCAAAGCCAATCCGCCGTAAGACTTCCTGGCGAGACCCACCGTTGTCCTGAATTACACTACCAAGGTATGTGAAATCTTCCGAGATCTCAATGTCCTCGCCACACGTATGAACAAACTGTACTGTGTTATCTAGCAAACCTTCAAAAACCTGTACCTTGCATGGTCTTGGCCCAGTAGACCTGAAGTCCCAAGGGCTTTGCTTCCTCGTGCAGTGGCTCGAGAGCAATAACCCAAACTTTCAGCGACTCCGCAAGGATTACTGCATTATCGGTAAATACAAGGTCAGTGACCTTGGTATAGCCAATAAATGTTCCACAATGACTCCGTCTAATACCTCGTCCATACAAGTGTTGAAAAGCGATGGGACAAGGACACAGCCCTACCTCACTCTCGCATTCACGGGAAAGAAGCTGGACCCCCCCCTCCCCCCACACACTTCACAGCCTTCTTAGTCACAGAATACAGCCCAGTCAGCAAACCAACAGTCCTTGCAGGAACCCCACGGAATTGTAGAAGATCCCAGGGTGCCTCGAGGTGCACTGAATCAAACGCCTTGAGATCGACGTAGGCTGTAAGCATCCCTTGTCGAAACTCACGTCGGTGCTTCACCAGCTCGTGAAACGTTAGGATACGGTCGGTTGTCGACTTACCAGGCATGAACCGAGACTGTTCAGGTCTCTCTCTGCAACTTCAACAGGTGGCTGCAAATTCACATCAGCAATAGATGGGAAAGCACCTTACGTGGCACACTGGGCGGTGTAAAACCACAGTAGTTGTTGCAATCCTGACGGTCCACTTTCCCTTTTCTGATAGGAATGACCAACCCCCTCTTCCAGTCAGGAGGAATGGTGCCAGCATAGCTGGGCACGATGACAGAAATCCTTATTCCCGATAACCGATAACTGATAATGGAAAACCTTATCGGTGATAACCGATATTCGTTAACTGGAGACACAAATATAGGCGATAACCGATAACCGATACCCGATATCTCTTACTAAATCAGCTTCCTCGAGGCTGGGCGTTCTGTACCGTCTCCGCCAGTTCTTCTCCCCTGCACAGTTGCTGTCCATATACAGGGGCCTTGTCCGCCCTCGTATGGAGTATGCATCTCATGTGTGGGGGGCTCCACTCACACAGCTCTTCTGGACAGAGTGGAGGCTAAGGCTCTTCGTCTCATCAGCTCTCCTCCTCATACTGATAATCTTCTACCTCTTAAATTCCGCCGCAATGTTGCCTCTCTTTCTATCTTCTATCGATATTTCCACGCTGACTGCTCTTCTGAACTTGCTAACTGCATGCCTCACCCCCTCCCGCGGCCCCGCTGCACTCGACTTTCTACTCATGCTCATCCCTATACTGTCCAAACCCCTTATGCAAGAGTTAACCAGCATCTTCACTCTGGTAAACTCTGGAACAATCTTCCTTCATCTGTATTTCCTCCTGCCTACGACTTGAACTCTTTCAAGAGGAGGGTATCAGGACATCTCTCATCCCGTATTTGATCTTGCTTTCGGCCACCTCTTTTGTTTCTTTTTTAGGAGCAGCGAGTAGCGGGCTTTTTTTTTATTATTGTTTTCTTTTTTGTGTGTGCCCTTGAGCTGCCTCCTTTGTTGTAAAAAAAAAAAATAAATAAATAAATCCACAATTCCGATACTAGCTAGTGATAAGTCCGATAGGCAAAAACGATACTATATTGATATTTCAAATAAAACGCATAGATGAATTCAAATTTTCATTATCTGTATTTTAGAAAACTTACAACACCTGAAAACCACACGTTGACACGTACATATGGACGGTAATACTAGAAACGCCTGAACCAGTGTTGTGTTATTTGGTGTCCCCACCGTCAAAAGCTGGCGCTTTTATTTACAAACACTGGTCTCTTGTGAACTGCGCATGCTCAGGTCAGCAAGCGTAGACCTGTACAGTCTCACAAAGTTTTTTAACCGTAATTAAGAGTAGCTGGAAGGCTGAATCAGACATACAGTACCACTACCACCATCCTCGCTGTTTCTAGAACGACACTCTGTACGAGTTGTATTTATATGTATAGAGTGTGGTGGTACTGTATGTCTGATTCAGCCTTCCAGCAACCCTTAATGTGTTAAAAAGTTTTGATTCAGCCTTCCAGCAACCCTTAATGTGTTAAAAAGTTTTGTGAGACTGTACAGTGCTGCGCTTGCTGGTCTGAACATGCGCAGTTCACGAGAGACCAGTGTTTGTAAACAAAAGCGCCAGCTTTTGACGATGGGACACCAAATAACACAACACCGGGTGCCTTCAATACCATGGCATGCTCACAAACGAATATGGAATATCAAATTTGAGACAGTGAATAATAATTTTTGGGGCAAAATTAAATGATGTTTCTCTTTGATATATTGATTTTTGAGTCTGACATAAAAAAATAACCTAGTGTTTTAATGTTGATGATCTAAGTATGAAATCTCTTCACCGAAGATATTTCATACCCCGAAGTTTTTTCATACAACACCGGGCGCCCGGGCCACGCATGCGCAGTAGGGAAGCGACAACGTAATTTTTTCTGAGGCGAAAAAAAGTAGCGATTATCGCTAGTTTGGTTACAAAAGTAACGAAGATACCGATATATATTTAAATAAGTAGCGGATGGCCGATAACCCCATTTTGTTATCAGCAATAAAGTATCGCGATAACTTATCGCGATAACGCCCAACTATGGGTACCAGATTGCCATACGACAGTCAAGACCACCGCATGCAACTCGTGGGTTATTGCCTCGCCTTCAACTTTGAGCAGGTCTGGACTGATGTTACAGATACCAGGTGCTTTTCCACCACTCAAGTTTGCCACAACCTCTCTGACCTCATTAAGAAAGGGTGGGCTTTCGGCAATGGGTGGATCAATATCCACCAGTTGCAACCCTGCAACTGGAAGCTGCCAACTCGAAGGGTCTGCCGTGTAGAACTGCTCGAAGTACTCAGCCCAACGAGCTCTCTGCCCATCCATGTCCGGCACGAGACAGCCATCAGCTGTTCAGATAGCGCTCACCTGAGAGGGAGGCTCGGAGCGGAGCTTCTTCAGAGCTCAGTAAGCAGGTCGGAAGTCATTTGCATTTAAATGGCCCTCGGTTTCCTCAGCGAGACCCCCTAACATCCATCCATCTATACATACAACATACATACATCTCCTTGTCTCTCCTCAGGAGAGCTCTAGTCCTACGCAACAGGGCGTAGTACTAGTTTTCATCAAAGTCTACGTTCTTTCATCGACAAAAGTGTGGCGTATCTAAGGCTAACTGCTTTTGATGTTTTTCAAGGGAGGCCGGCTTAGCAAGTGTCTTCTGAAAAATACATTCATTATGTGCAGTGCATACGTTAAAAATGTTGATAATGTAAGTTTACACGTTTTTCTTAAGGTGAACAATTATAATTTAAATGGACTGATTTCTGCAAGACATAATAAACTTAATACTGCAAACGCATGTGTATGCAGCCAATACTTCTTGACTTGAGCATAGAAAAGACACTTTCAGGTGCCTGCTCCTAAAACTGTGGGAACGCTATACGAGGTTCACTACTAACATAATAAGGCGAGTCAGCGATGCAATGCATATTATGTTGAGCGATATTTGTATATGAAACTGAATAGCTATTAATATGTTTCTTATAAAAAATGAATAGTGTTCTGGTGCTAAGATAGTGTAAATTAGTTGCGTCTCTTTAAAAGATCGGGCCATTTGTGTTTTAGATGCTCACTGTTAGAGAAAGCATGTAATCACATTTCCGGCAGTATTAGCGAATGATTTGCATCCATTTATTGCTTAGAATGAAAGCATGCTTCTGAAAATGACGCTTGATAAGCTTGTGAGGCAACTGACCTGCATTAGATACACTATACTCTTTTTCGATTGAAGAGCGCGGACTAAAGAACATTAATCTTAGATACAACCTTGCCCAGTAAATATCTCAAAGTTTTCCTCTCAACGATGCTCTCTTTTAATCATAAAAAAAAAAAAAATGCAGAAAAAAAAGGATTTTTTCCACGACAGGATCGACTTTTATGTATGACAACAGATTTGCGATTCATTGCGAGTCCAAAAGGATCAGTACCCCATGAAATTCTTATGGTGAAAATGAGCACCTTCCCTTGTAGTAACGTCACATATCAACAAGACGTCAGTCTGAGAAGAGAGGGAGCAGACCCGTTCTTAGAAATTTTAGTAGGGAAGTTTAAACTCACGTGGTCTCTCTCTCTCTCTCTCTCTCTCTCTCTCTCTCTCTTACTACCGGTAGCTTGCCAGCATTCACTCTCACTCTTACTCCTCCTCCTTGTCCTCGACCTAGCTCGATTAGCTTTTTTCATGCACCTTCCTCCTCCTCCTCCTCCTCCTCCTCCTCTTCTTCTTCCTCCTCTGCTTCCTACTCCTCCTTCTCCTCCTCCTCCTCCTCCTTTTGCTCTTCGTCCTCATCATCCTCTTCCTCGTTCTTGTCCTCCTCCTCCTCCTCCTCGATTTAGCCCTGTTCGCTTCGTTCACCTTTCTTTTCCTTTACCCCCTTCTCCTCCTCCTCTTCCTTCTTCGTGCTCGCTAATGAGACACATCAATCGTTCTTTCGCCGGAGTAATTTGGCGTGCAAGGCTAATGATCTGCGAAGGTCTTATGCAGTGAATCTTAAGTGAGCCCGGCCACCCCAGGCGCGGCAGGCGACCCCTCACACGTCAAGACACCGCTACAAGGCCTCCGTCACGATGCCGTCAAACCGAAAAGGTAGTACGAACTGCCACCGTCCTTTCAAAGTTGTGGTAAATCAGTAACCCATACTTCGCGTACGCGCGTCAGTTGCCTTGATTCGTTCTCTTGGGTTGAGGTACCGCGTTGGGCTTCGCAGACTCTCGTACAACACTCGGACACGCTCGAAGACGGTGAGTAAGGGCGAGAGGGAGTTGGAGCATTACGGCCTCTGCATGCCTCCCTAACGCCTGCCTATTGCGCAATCTCGGTCACCACCTCATCCCTGTTACCGAGCTTCGCCTTGCAGCAGGTCAGTGTGAGGGGTCCTCAGCACACGTCATATTGAGCAAGCATGCATGTGGGAAAAATGGAAGCATCATAGATATCGTTAAGTATACAAAATTATCTCTTTAAAGTTGTATCATATTAAAAAAAGAATGATATTATATACACACAAGCTAAATGAACTTCCTCTACAAAATGCAACTAATCTATTAATAAACATGTTCTGCGTAAGCTTCACCAAAAGGCAGAAAAATTGAGGCAAAGAAAAATGGTTCTAACTATTCCTGAGGGAAAATCTTTCCGTAATGAAATCAAAGACCAAGGAGCAGCAATGGCAGCAGAAAAAAAATTGAAGTGATAGCAGTAGTAGTCGTAGTAGCTACAGAAGAGTTAGAAGTAGCAACAGCAGATGTAGCAATAGTGGTAATAGTAGTAGTAGTAGTAGTAGTAGTAGTAGTAGTAGTAGTAGTAGTAGTAGTAGTAGTAGTAGTAGTAGTAGTAGTAGTAGTAGTAGTAGTAGTAGTAGTAGTAGTAGTAGTAGTAGTAGTAGTAGTAGTAGTAGTAGTAGTAGTAGTAGTAGATGTAGTAGTAGTAGTTGTAGTAGTTATAATAGTAGAAGTAATAGTAATAGTAATAGTAGTAGTAGTAGTAAGAGGAAGTAGAATATTAGTAGTAGTAATTAATAGTAACAAAAATAGAAGAAGAACTTAGTTGCAAAAGCAGCACCATTATCGTCATCATTAGTTGTATTATCATTATTATTATTATTATTATTATTATTATTATTATTATTATTATTATTATTATTATTATTATTATTATTACTATTGTTATTATTATTATTATTAGTAGTAGTAGTATTAGACTCATTATCAATATTATTATAAAAAGTAGAAGCAGTAGTACTAAAAGTAGTAATAGTAGTAGTAGTAGTAGTAGTAGTAGTAGTAGTAGTAGTAGTAGTAGTAGGACAATGAGGAGCAGAAGAAGGAAGAGGAGGAGGAGGAGGAGGAGAAAGAGAGGAGGTGGAGAAGGAGGAGGAGAAGGAGAGGAGGTGGAGAAGGAGGAAAAAGATGAGGGACAGGATGAGGATGTGGAGGAGTAGGAAAAGGAAGAGGAGGAGGAGAGAAAGAGAAGGAGGGGATAGTAATTATTGCAATAGTAGTAGTAGTTCTTATTGGAATACATCAGAGGTATTACAAGTAGTATTAAAGGATATTTGGGATGCCTTCAATCCTCACTTAGTCTAAAGAGGCTCTACAAAGGAGCGTATCCCCGTACATATTCAACACACACACACACACACACACACACACACACACACACACACACACACACACACACACACACACACACACACACACACACACACACACACACACACACACACACGGCCCGGTAGCTCAGTGGATAGAGCGTCTGCCTCACAACCAGAAGGACCGGGGTTCGATTCCCCGGGCAGGTGAAGATAAGTTGGGTTTATCTTCTTTCACGTGTAGCCCCTGTTCACCTAGCAGTGAGTAGGTACGCGACGTCAGGCAAGGAGTTGTGACCTCGTTGTCGCGGTGTGTTGTGTGTGAGTGGTCTTAGTCCTACCCAAAGATCGGTACTATGAGCTCTGTGCTCTTCCGTAGGGGAACGGCTGGCTGTCTCGAGAGAGACCCGCAGCAGACCAAGAGGTGAATTACACACACACACACACACACACACACACACACATACATGCAAACGCACACACAGACACACACACAGACAAACAAACATACACACACACACACACACACACACACACACACACACACACACACACAGACATTGAAGGACACAAGGTTCCTTTTACCCCAGTCGGAAATGATAGCAAGGTCTGAGGTTAAGCATTCTGCAGCCTCCAGTCTGGAGTCATGTAATTCCTGTTGAGAGGGTTTTCTGTTGAGAGAAGTTGAATAATGCAGAGTGGAGTCGTCAGCGTATGAGTGGATAGGACAGTTTGTTATGGAAAGATCATTGATGAATAACAGGAAGAGGGTGGGTGATAGGACAGAGACCTGTGGAACACCACTGTTAATAGGTTTAGGGGAAGAACATTGACCATCTACCACAGCAGAGATAGAACGGCCCGAAAGGAAACTGGAGATAAAGGAACAGAGAGAGGGATAGAATCTGAACTAGGGCAGTTTAGAGAGCAAAGAGTTGTGCCAGACTCTATCGAAGGCTTTCGATATGTCTAGCAAAACTGAGAAAGTTTCAACGAAACGACTGAGAGGATGACCAAGAATCAGTTAAAAGAGCAAGAAGATCGCCAGTAGAACGCCCCTTGCGGAGCCCATAATGGCGATCAGATAGAAGGTCAGAAGCGGAAAGGTGCTTTTGAATCTTCCGGTCAAGGATTGATTCAAAAGCTTTAGATAGACAGGAAAGTAAAGCTTTAGGGCGGTAGTTTGAGGGATTGGAACGGCCACCGTTCTTAGGTACAGGCTGTATGAAGGCGTACTTCCAGCAGAAAGGAAAGGTAGATGTTGATAGGCAGAGACGAAAGAGTTTGACCAGGCAGGGTATATATATATATATATATATATATATATATATATATATATATATATATATATATATATATATATATATATATATATATATATATATATATATATATTTTTTTTATTTACTTTTTTTTTTTTACAGCTAAAGAAACAGCTCAAAGGCAACAAAAAAAGGTGTAAAAAAAGGTGTAAAAAAAGCCGCTAATCGCTGTTCTTACAGAGACAAAAGTTATGAGCTGCCAAAAGAGAGGTCAATTTCGGGGGGGAGAGGTGTCTTGATACACTCCTCTTGAAAGAATTCAGGTCAAAGGCATGAGGAAATATAGACGAAGGAAGGCTGTTGCAGAGTTTACCAGTGCAAGGGATGAAAGAATGAAGATGCTGGTTAACTCTTGCATAAGGGGTTTGAACAGTACAGGGATGAACATGAGTAGAACGTCGTGTGCAGCGGTGCCGCGGGAGGAGGGGAAGCATGCAGTTAGCAAGTTCAGAAGAGCAGTCAGCATGAAAGTATTGATAGAAGATAGAAAGAGAGGCAACATGGCGGCGGACTTTAAGAGGTAAAAAACTTTCAGTATGAGAAGGAGAGCTGATGAGATAAAGAGCCTAAGACTCAACTCTCTCCAGGAGAGCTGTGTGAGTGGAGCCCCCCACACATGAGATGCATACTCCATACGAGTTTACCAGTGTAAGGGATGTAAGAATGAAGATGCTGGTTAACTCTTGCATAAGGGGTTTGGACAGTACAGGGATGAGCATGAATAGAACGTCGTGTGCAGCGGGGCCGCGGGAGGAGGGGAAGCATGCAATTAGCAAGTTCAGAAGAGCAGTCAGTCCTGTAAATGGATAGCAACTGTGCAGGGGAGAAAAACTGGCGGAGACAGTATAGAACGCCCAGCCTCGAGTAAGTTGATATAGTAAGAGAAGAGATATGAAGTTTCCAGTTGAGATTTTGAGTTAAGGATAGACCGAGGATGTTTAGTGTTGAAGAAGGTGAAAGCTGAGTGTAGTCAAAGAATAGGGGATAGTTGTTTGGAAGATTGTGTCGTGTGGATAAGTGGAGGAACTGTGTTTTTGAGGCGTTGAAGGACAATAAGTTCTTCTTGCCCCAATCGGAAATAATAGTAAGGTCTGAGGCTAAGCGTTTAGGACAGTTTGTTTTGGAAAGATCATCAATGAACATCACTGCGGAACACCACTGTTAATAGGTTTAGGGGAAGAACAGTGACCGTCTACCACAGGAGAAATAGAACGGTCAGCGAGGAAACTGGAGATAAAGGTACAGAGAGAAGGATATAAACAGTAGGAGGGTAGTTTGTAAAGCAAAGATTTGTGCCAGACCCTATCAAAGGATTTTGATATGTCCAGCGCAATAGCAAAGGTTTCACCGAAACGGCGAAGAGAGGATGACCAAGAATCAGTTAGGAAGGCAAGGATATCACCAGTAGAACGCCTCTTGCGGAACCCATACTGGCGATCAGATAGAAGGTCAGAAGTGGGAAGGTGCTTTTGAATCTTCCGGTTAAGGATAGATTCAAAAGCTTTAGATAGACATGAAAGCAAAGCTATAGGACGGTAGTTTGAGGGATTGGAACGGTCACCCGTCTTAGGCACAGGCTGTATGAAGGCATACTTTCAGCAGGAAGGAAAGGTAAATGTTGACAGGCAGAGGCGAAAGAGTTTGACCAGGCAGGGTGTCAACACGGAAGCACAGTTTTTAAGGACAATAGGAGACACTCCATCAGGTCCATAAGCCTTCTGAGGATTGAGGCCAGAGAGGGCATAGAAAACATCATTCTTAAGAATCTTAACAACAGGCATAAAGGAGCCAGAGGGGGATGAGTAGAAGGAATATGCCAAGAATCGTCCAGAGTGGAGTTTTTTGAGAAAGTTTGAGATAAGAGTTCAGCCTTAGAGATAGATGAAACGGCGGTGTTACCATCAGGACTAAGGAGAGGAGGGAAAGATGAAGAAGTGAAGTTGGAGGAGATGTTTTTAGCTAGATGCCAGAAGTCACGGGAAGAATTAGAAAAAAGCAAGGTTTGGGCATTTTCTATCAATGAAGGAGTTTTTGGTAAGTCGGAAAATAGATTTGGCACGATTCCAGGCAAAAATGTAAAGGTCATGTTTAGCGGGAGTGCGAAGGCTCTGGTACCTTTTGTGAGCTGCCTCTCTATCTTTGACAGCACGAGAACAAGCGTGATTAAAGCAAGGCTTTTTAGCATGAGGAGCAGAGAGAGTACGTGGAATGTATGCCTCCATTCCAGAGACAATCACCTCTGTGATGCGCTGGGCACACACAAAGGGGTCTCTATCCTGGAAGCAGTAATCATTCCACGGGAAATCGGAAAAGTACATCCTCAGGTCGTCCCACCGAGCTGAAGCAAAATGCCAGAAGCATCGCCTTTTCGGTGGGTCCAGAGGGTGTACAGGAGCGACAGGGCAGGATACAGAAATAAGGTTGTGATCGGAGGAGCCCAACGGAGAGAACAGTTTGACAGTGTAAGCAGAAGGGTTACAGGTAAGGAAGAGATCTAGTATGTTGGGCCGGTCTCCAAAAACCAACTGCTCTAGGTCATTGAGGAGAGCAAAGTTGTAGGCTTGTTCACAAGGCTGGTCAGTGAAAGAGGATGAAATCTCCCAAGATGAAGATTTCAGCAAAGGGAGAGTGGGTCAAGATGTGCTCCACTTTAGAGTTCAAGTAGTCAAAGAATTTTACATAGTTAGTAGAGTCAGGTGGGAGATAAACAGCACAGATGTATTTAGTAGTAGAATGACAATGAAGTCTTAGCTAGATGGTGGAAAATTCTGAAGAGTCAAGGTCATGGGCACTAGAGCAAGTGATGTCGCTGCGCACTTAGGCGCAACATCCAGCTTTGGACTTAAATTTAGGATAGAGATAGTAGGAGGGAACAGTGTAGAGATTGCTGTCAGTAGCTTCAGAAACCTGTGTCTCGGTGAGGAAGAGAAGGTGAGGTTTAGAGGAGGAGAGATGGTGTTCCACAGAATGAAAATTAAAACGAAGACCGCAAATGTTGCAGAAATTGATAAGAAAAAATCTCGAGGAGTTATCAAGACACCTCTCAGGTCGGCAGCCAGAATGGGAGTCCTCTCTGGGGGAATATATGTTCCCCCCCCCAAGGGGGCGACTATTAGGCATGGTTATTGAAAGCCATTTTGAATTTTGAATTTTGGTAAAAGATGTGTGTGTTGTGTGAATGTAGTGTGGTGTGGATAGAGAGAGGATCTGTCTTTAGGGAGCATGCTGAACTACTTTCTGGTGTACATGAAACAATAGGGAAAAGGCTAGTGAGGTAATGTGATGGGTCTTTGGAGGACTTCAGCACCCTCCTCACTTCCCATATATACCTCACCGGGAGTGGCTTGCACCCGTTCGGTTGGTGTCTTCCTACCTACTTCAGTATATATATATATATATATATATATATATATATATATATATATATATATCTATATATATATATATATATATATATATATATATATATATATATATATATATATATATATATATATATATATATATATATATTCACAGCAAAGTAAACAGTTCAAGGGCTTAAAAAAATAATGAAAAAAAGCCCGCTACTCACTGCTCCAAAAATATTAGAGAGGAGTGACCGAAAGAGAAGTCAATTTCGGGAGAAGAGGTGTCCTGAGACCCTCCTCTTGAAAGAGTTCAAGTCGTAGGCAGGAGGAAATACAGATGAAGGAAGATTGTTCCAGAGTTTAACAGCGTAAGGGATGAAAGGGTGATGATGCTAGTTAGGTCTTGCAAAAGGGGTTTGGACCGTATAGGGATGAGCTTAAGTAGAAAGTCGTGTGTGGCGAGGCCGCGGGAGGGGGGAAGGCATGCAGATAGCAAGTTCAGAAGAGCAGTCAACGTGAAAATATCGATAGAAGATAGAAAAAGAGCAACATGGCGGCGGAATTTAAAAGGTATAAGACTATCAGTAAGAGGAGGAGAGCTGATGAGACGAAGAGCCTTAGACTCTAATCTGTCCAGAAAAGCTGTGTGAGTTGAGCACCCCCACACGTGAGATGCATACTACATACGAGGGCGGACAAGGCCCTAGTATATAAATAGCAACTGTGCGTGGGAAAAGAACTGGGAAAGAAGATACAGAACGCCCAACCTCGAGGAAGCTGATTTTGTGAGAGAGTAGATGTGAAGTTTCCAGTTAAGGGGGGCAGCTACGGGGGGTCCTCCTGCGTATATGGTTCGTCCAATAGCTTTGAAGTTTTAGTATGTTAAATGTAGGTGTAAAGGTATGATATTCTGTGAATTTCATTGAATTCGGGTGAGGTTTAGGAGAGACTCAAACAAAGCGTATTTTTTTGTTTGTTTTTGTTTCACAGACTATTTTTCAGTTAATCTCTTTGAAAAAAATACCATACAAACTTTGTTTACCTATCTACATTTTCCAGGTAGAAAATTTTAGTTTTTTGTTTTGTCTTCGAAAAATTAAAATTACAATTTTTGTCACTTATAATTTTCTCCACTGTGTCCCGTTTTCTTTTGACATTTTTTGAAATTTTATAGCGGGCAAAAATTGTCCTTTAGTTGTAGTTTTAAATGATACCTAACAAAAGTCGGTCAGACGTTTTACCGATTTTGTGAAATTTTTTGAATTGTAAAAAAATTTTTTCGAGATATTGGCTCCTAAAGTTTTTTTTCTCCATTTTGCCATTGCCATTTGTATTTATCTGATTGGTATGAAATTTTCACATATTATTGTGTGTACCTTGTTGACTTACTGGAGAATGATAAGGAATCTGGTTCACCTTTATAAAAAAAAGTTTTAATCAATCAAAGGTGAGGGTGTCAGAGGGTCAAGGTAATCGTGCATGACCGTACTGGGCAGTTCTGTCTCTCGAACAGTGTTTGTAGCTTTTTCTGGTTGCCTTGCGCTTTTGAAATCATTTGTAAGGACGTTGTTTTGGCTAGAGTGGAGGGAAAATTGCAACACACCTCACTCGTTTGTGTCGCGCGAGGCACTGCTGTGCCTCCCTTCTCCCAGCCCAGCGGGCCGCGCGGAATATAAGAATCACAAGTGGCAAAATTTACTGAGAATAAAATATTCTAATACAATTTTACGTATATACAAGCAATGAATGATACTGCATATGCTGACGCGTGTGTCTGGCTATGACGCAACAGCGCGGGGCATTTAGTAATGGTCTCCAGTGGGGAGGGGTTTCAGTTTTACGAAAACAAACTACCCTTTCAAGGGCCTTTTGAGCTAAAAACCTCTACTTATCCGATTTTAAGTTTATTCCTCGGAAAATACACCGTAGCCGCCCCCTTTATGATTTTGAGTTAAGGATAGCCCGAGGATATTTAGTGTTGAAGAAGGTGACAGCTGAGTGTTGTCGAAGAATAGGGGATAGATGTTTAGAAGATTGTGTCGAATTGATATGTGGAGAAATTGAATTTTTGAGGCATTAAAGAACACAAGGTTCCTTTTACCCCAATCGTAATTGATAGCAAGGTCTGAGGTTAAGTGTTCTGCAGCCTCCAGTCTGGAGTCATGGAATTCCTGTTGAGAGTTTCTTCTGTTGAAAGAAGTTGAATAATGTAGAGTGGAGTCGTCAGCGTATGAGTGGATAGGACAGTTTGTAATAGAAAGAAGATCATTGATGAATGACAGGAAGAGAGTGGGTGATAGGACAGAGCCCTGTGGAACGCCACTGTTGATAGGTTTAGGGGAAGAACAGTGACCGTCTACCATCGCAGAGATAGAACAGCCGGAAAGGAAACTGGAGATAAAGGAACAGAGAGAGGGGTGGAATGCAAAATAGGGCAGTTTAGAAAGCAAAGACTTGTGCCTGACTCTATCGAAAGCTTTCGATATGTCTAGCGCAACTGAGAAAGTTTCACCGAAACGGCTGAGGATGACCAAGAATCATTTAAGAGAGTAAGAAGGTCGCCAGTAGAACGCCCCTTGCGGAACCCATACTGGCGATCAGATAGAAGGTCAGAACGGGAAAGGTGCTTTTGAATCTTCCGGTTTAGGATTGATTCAAACACTTTAGATAGGCAGGAAAGTAAAGCTATAGCGCGGTAGTTTGAGGGGTTGGAGCGGTCATCCTTCTTAGGCACAGGCTGTATGAAAGCATACTTCCAGCAGGAAGGAAAGGTAGATGTTGACAGGCAGAGACGAAAGAGTTTGACCAGGCAGAGTGTCAGCACGGAGGCACAGTTTTTAAGGACAACAGGAGGCACTCCATCAGGTCCATAAGCCTTCTGAGATTTGAGCCCAGAGAGGGCATAAAAAACATCATTCCTTAAAATCTTAATAGCAGGCAAAAATGAGTCAGAGGGGGGTGAGTAGGAGGAATATGCCCAGAATCTTACAGAGTGGAGTTGTTACAGAAAGTTTGAGTGAAGAGTTCATCCTTAAAGATAGATGAGACGGCGGTGATGCCGTTAGGGTTAAGGAGAGGAGGGAAAGATGAAGAAGTGAAATTGGAGGATATATTTTTGGTTAGATGCCAGAATTCCAGAGAAGAATTAGAAAAAGCAAGGTTTTGACATTTACTAGGAATGAAAGAGGTTTTGGTGAGTCGAAGAATATATTTGGCACGATTCTGGGCTGAAATGTAAAGATCATGGTTAGCGGGAGTTCGAAGCCTCTGGTACATTTTGTGAGCTGCCTCTCTATCTTTGACAGCACGAGAACAAGCATGATTAGACCAAGGCTTTGTAGCATTAGGAGTAGAGAAAGTACGTAGAATGTATGCCTCCATTCCAGAGACAATCACCTCTGTAATGCGATGGGTACACACAGAGGGGTCTATATCCTGGAAGCAGTAATCATTCAACGGGAAATCGGAAAAGTACATCCTCAGGTCTTCCCACCGACTTGAAGCAAAGTGCCAGATGCATCGCTTCTTGGGTGGGTCCAGAGGATGTACAGGAGCTATAGGACAGGATACAGAAATAAGGTTGTGATCGGAGGAGCCCAACGGAAAGAACAGTTTGACAGATTAAGCAGAAGGGTTAGAGGTAAGGAAGAGGTCTAGCATGTTGGGCATGTCTCAAAGACGGTCATGAATACGTGTAGGGTGCTGAACCAACTGCTCTAGGTCAACGAGGAGAGCAAAGTAGTAGGCTTGTTCACCAGGCTGGTCAGTGAAAGAGAATGAAAGCCAAAGCTGGTGGTGAACATTGAAATCTCCCAAGATGGAGATTTCAGCGAAGGGAGAGTGGGTCAAAATGTGCTCCACTTAAGAGTTCAAGTAGTCAAAGAATCTTAAATGGTTAGTAGAGCTAGGTGAAAGATAAACAGCACAGATGTATTTAGTAATAGAATGACAATGAAGTCTTAGCCAGATGGTGAAAATTTTTGAAGTGTCAAGGTCGTGGGGGCGAGAGCAAGTGATGTCGTTGCGCACATAAGCGCAACATCCAACCTTGGATTGAAATTTAGGATAGTGATAGCAGGAGGGAACACAGTAGAGATTGCTGTCAGTAGCCTCAGAAACCTGTTTCGGTGAGAAATAGAAGGTGAGGTTTAGAAGACGAAAGATGGTGTTCGACAGAGTGAAAATTAGAACGAAGACCGCGAATGTTGCAAAACTTGATAAGAAATAGGTTCGAGGAGTTATCAAGACACCTCTCAAGTCGTCAGCCAGAAGTGGAGTCCTCCTGAGAATATATATATATATATATATATATATATATATATATATATATATATATATATATATATATATATATATATATATATATATATATATATATATATATATATATATATATATATATATATATATATATATATATATATATATATATATATATATATATATATATATATATATATATATATATATACACACACACACACACACACACCCACACACACACACACACACACACACACACACACACACACACACACACACACATATATATATATATATATATATATATATATATATATATATATATATATATATATATATATATATATATATATATATATATATATATATATATATATATATATATATATATATATATATATATATATATATATATATATATATATATATATATATATATATATATATATATATATATATATATATATATATATATATATATATATATTTAGTAGGGAGGAGGTAGGAAGAACGGGCGTGAGCTTGGAGGCGTACTCACAAGACACCTACTGAAAGCATGTGTGAAAAACTGTAGGATATATGGGAAGCGAGGAGGGTGCTGAAGCCCTTCAAAGACCCTTCCCATGTCCTCACTAACCGTTTCCCTGTTGTCTCATCAACACCAGATAGCAGTTCAGCATGCTCTCTAAAGACAGTTCCTCTCTCTTTCTACACCACACTTTCTACACCACATTCACACAACACACACACCTTTTCCCAAAATTCAATTCAAAATGGCGATGAACAACAGAGCCTCGGAGTCCCCGCCTGGGGGGGGACCATAAATTCCCCCAGGGAGGACTCCCCTTCTGGCTACCGACCTGAGAGGTGTCGTGATAACTCCTCGAACCTCCTCATTATCAATTTCTGCAACATTCGCGGTCTTCGTTCTAATTTTCATTCTGTGGAACACCAACTCTCCTCCTCTGAACCTCACCTTCTCTTCCTCACCGAAACACAGGTTTCTGAGGCTACTGACAGCAACCTCTACTCTGTTCCCTCCTACTATCTCTATCCTAAATTTCAATCCAAAGCTGGATGTTGCGCCTACGTGCGCAACGACATCACTTGCTCTCGTGCCCACGACCTTGACTCTTCTGAATTTTCCACCATCTGGCTAAGACTACATTGTCATTCCATTACTAAATACATCTGTGCTGTTTATCTCTCACCTAACTCTACTAACTATGTAAAATTCTCTGACTATTTGAACTCTAAAGTGGAGCATATCTTGACTCACTCTCCCTTTGCTGAAATCTCCATCTTGGGCGATTTCAATGTTCACCACCAGCTTTGGCTTTCATCCTCTTTCACTGACCAGCCTGGTGAACAAGCCTACAACTCTGCTCTCCTCAACGACCTAGAGCAGTTGGTTCAGCACCCTACTCGCATTCCCGACCGTCTAGGAGACAGGCCCAACATTCTAGACCTCTCCCTTACCTCTAATCCTTCTGTTTACTCTGTCAAACTGTTCCCTCTGTTGGGCTCCTCCGATCATAACCTTATTTCTGTATCCTGTCCTATCGCTCCTGTACATCCTCTGGACCCACCGAAGAGGCGATGCTTCTGGCATTTTGCTTCAGCTCGGTGGGACGACCTGAGGATGTACTTTTCCGATTTTCCGTGGAATGATTACTGCTTTCAAGAGAGAGACCCCTCTGTGTGTGCCCAGCGCATCACAGAGGTGATTGTCTCTGGAATGGAGGCATACATTCTACGTTCTTTCTCTACTCCTCATGCTAAATAGACTTGGTTTAATCATGCTTGTTTTCGTGCTATTAAAGATAGAGAGGCAGCTCACAAAGGGTACCAGAGCCTTCGAACTAATTCTAACCATGAACTTTACATTTCTACCCGGAATCGTGCCAAATCAATTCTCCGATTAACCAAAAACTCTTTCATCAATAGAAAATGCCAAAACCTTGCTTTCTCTAACTCTTCCCGTGACTTCTGGCATCTAGCCAAAAATATCTCCTCCAATTTCACTTCTTCCTCTTTCCCTCCTCTCCTTAACCCTGACGGCAGCATTGCCGTCTCATCTGTCTTTAAGGCTGAACTCTTCGCTCAAACTTTCTGTAACAACTCCACCCTGGACGATTTTCGGCATATTCCTCCTACTCATCCCCCCACTGACTCCTTTATGCCAGTTATTAAGATTCTTTAAAATGATGTTTTCTATGCCCTCTCTGGCCTCAACTCTCAGAAGGCTTATGGACCTGATGGAGTGCCTCCTATTGTCCTTAAAAACTGAGCTTCCGTGCTGACACCCTGGCTGGTCAAACTCTTTCGTCTCTGCCTATCAACATCTACCTTTCCTTCCTGCTGGAAGTATGCCTTCGTACAGCCTGAGCCTAAGAAGGGTGACCGTTCCAAACCCTCAAACTACCGCCCTATAGCTTTACTTTGCTGTCTATCTAAAGCTTTTGAATCAATCCTTAACCGGAAGATTCAAAAGCACCTTTCCACTTCTAACCTTCTATCTGATCGCCAGTATGGATTCCGCAAGGGGCGTTCTACTGGCGATCTTCTTGCTCTATTAACTGACTCTTGGTCATCCTCTCTTAGCCGTTTCGGTGAAACTTTCTCTGTTGCGCTGGACATATCGAAAGCCTTCGATAGAGTCTGGCACCAGTCTTTGCTTTGTAAACTGCCCTCTTTTGGATTGTATCCCTCTCTCTGTTCCTTTATCTCCAGTTTCCTTTCCGGCCGTTCTATCTCTGCGGTGGTGGACGGCCAATGTTCTTCCCCTAAACCTATGAACAGTTGCGTTCCACAGGGCACTGTCCTATCACCCACTCTTTTCCTGTTATTCATCAGTGATCTTCTTTCCATAACAAACTGTCCTGTCCACTCGTACGCCGACGACTCCACTGCATTATTCAACTTCTTTCAATAGAAGGCCATCCCAACAGGAAGTACACGACTCCAGACTGGAAGCTGCAGAACGCCTAACCTCAGACCTTGCTATCATTTCCGATTGGGGCAGAAGGAACATTGTGTCCTTCAATGCCTCAAAAACTCAATTTCTCCACCTATCAACTCGACATAATCTTTCAAACACCTATCCCCTATTTTTCGACAACACTCAGTTATCACCATCTTCAACACTAAACATCATCAGTCTATTCTTAACTCAAAATCTCAACTGGAAACTTCACATCTCCTCTCTCGCTAAATCAGCTTCCTCGAGGTTGGGCGTTCTGTATCATCTCCGCCAGTTCTTCTCCCCCGCGCAGTTGCTATCCATATACAGGGGCCTTGTCCGCCCTCGTATGGAGTATGCATCTCACGTGTGGGGGGGCTCCACTAACACAGCTCTTCAGGACAGAGTGGAGTCAAAGGCTCTTCGTCTCATCAGCTCTCCTCTTCCTACTGATAGTCTTCTACCTCTTAAATTCCGCCGCGATGTTGCCTCTCTTTCTATCTTCTATCGATATTTCCACGCTGACTGCTCTTCTGAACTGCATGCCTCCCCACCTTCCGCGGCCCCGCTGCACACGACTTTCTACTCATGCTCATCCCTATACTGTCCAAACCCCTTATGCAAGAGTTAACCAGCATCTTCACTCTATCATCCCTCACGCTGGTAAACTCTGGAACAGTCTTCCTTCATCTGTATTTCCTCCTGCCTACGACTTGAACTCTTTCAAGAGGAAGGCATCAGGACACCTCTCCTCCCGAAATTGACCTTTCTTTCGGCCACCTCTTTTGATCCTTTTTTTTAGGAGCAGTGAGTAGCGGGCTTTTTTTATTATTGTTTCCTTTTTTTGTGCCCTTGAGCGGTCTCCTTTGTTGTAAAAAAAAAGAAATATATATATATATATATATATATATATATATATATATATATATATATATATATATATATATATATATATATATATATATATATATATACAGTCGTCCTCAAATAGTACAGTTTCCAATAGTATGGTTTCGGTTTTATACGGATCGTCATGGAAGATTTTTTAATTTCCCGCTCGTCGCACCAAGTAGCCATGGCGTGAGTGGCAACACTGTTCTACCAAAGCACCTGCTGAAAGCACCCCAAAAGCGTTTGAGATAGGTGTTCACCTTGCAGAAAAATTCAGATTTAGAAGTTACGTTTTGGGATGAGTTACGTTGCAGTAGGGAAAGCATATTATGTGAATGAGAGCAGTGTTCGATGTATCTATCATCTTGGTCTTGGTCCTGGTTCGGGAGGTAGTTGTCCCTT
>NC_066533.1:1966659-1984159 GCF_024679095.1 Eriocheir sinensis
AACTATCAAAGCAAAGAAAGCACACGCTCTCATTTAACTTCGCACTTCTCCTGAGGATGGTCTTCCTATAGACCGAAAGACGTCTAGAGAACATGGATCTTGGATATCATTTGACGCATCTGAACAGCTGTCAACGATCTCTTGTTGGAGCGATGCCGTAGTCGCGTGCTGCGGCTAGCAACACATCTCTCTTGTCCGGCCAAGACGGGTGGCCTCTCCTGATTCGGAGAGTTCTATCGAGCGGCTCGTCTGCGTGACAATAAGCCAAGCGGCTCCCACTATGTCATGTGTTGGTTGCGTATACTCTTCTGCTACCCCTTGGGCTTTTGGGCTTATAGGGCCAACGCTCAGCCTCCTCCTTGTAAGGTTCTGCAGTGTCTAGGGGCGTAGGAGTGTGAATTTTACATATGTATGCCATCCAGTAATTTATATATATATATATATATATATATATATATATATATATATATATATATATATATATATATATATATATATATATATATATATATATATATATATATATATATATATATATATATATATATATATATATATATATATATATATATATATATATATATATATATATATATATATATATATATATATATATATATATATATATATATATATATATATATATATCTATATATATATATATATGGTACATTGTAAAAAAGTAAGTGTATGATGAAGTGCTTTTGGACATGCGTCAAGTAAGATCACCTTGCTATGAAATGACGGGTAACACGAAAATCGATACACTGTTTTCAACATTTTTATTGCATTACATATTCAGTTCCACTTTGTTGTGATTTAATAGAGAGTATCAGTGTATTTCATCAACTATGCTCGTAAACTTTCCTTGTGTTTTTATGACTAAGGGTCGTCGTTAAAGGTAATTATTAATGTTATTGATTAATATTGATTATGTATTTACATTAAAATACCCCGCCTCGCTACAGGATGGGATATTGACGAGCATTTGGGTGTTTTAATTGATAGTAATCCCTAGTTCCCTTGTTATACTCTGTCTATACCTTACATTTTTATACAGGATGTAATGAAAGGCCTTTCGCCTCACCAGTTCCCTTCCCTTTACTGAGTACCTCTTAACTCTTGCATTCCAACGCAGTGTTCATTTTCTCTGTCTGCTGTGTTGTTACCGTTATTCCAATTCTAACCTCCTGTGAACCTACTAACGGCATGGTCATCCGCTACCCTACTTCACAAGACTTTCTATGCTGTCCTAACCCTTAAAAAAAATTCTGTAACAGCCCTCCTTCGTCTGTATTTCCTCCTGCCGACGAGTTGAACTTTTACAAACGCATGTAGGAGGGAATTATCAAGATATTTCTCGATTCGTAATTAGTACACTGATACTCTCTATCAAATCACAGCAATGTGAAACTGAATACGTAATACAACAAAAATGTTGAAAACAATCTTTCGATTTTCGAGTTATCCGTCATTTCGTAGCAAGGTGATCTTACTTGATAATAATACGACAGACAAACGGACATACATATAAAGAAACAGACACACAAACTGCAACGCAAACGGGGTAATAGAGAAAACGACAGCTTGGCACACAAAATAATTGCATAGTGAATTAACAAAACATATATTAAAGACAATAAAATATTGAAAAAAATGAAAAAATATGTACAAACTTTTTTTTCAAACTTTATTTTTTTTTTAATTTGGCTTGCAAGAACTAAACATAAAAAAAAAAAAATATATATATATATATATATATATATATATATATATATATATATATATATATATATATATATATATATATATATATATATATATATATATGATAGGTGAACCCAGATTATAAAAAAATGATGTGACGTTGGATTCCACTGAGAAAAAAAAGTTAAAAGAAGCAGAATAACTAAAAAAAAAAACAAAAAAAAAAACACAGACAGCAATACCCGAAAAGCGAAAAAGCCTCCAGAAAACAAACAGCGGTCCAAAAGAGGGAGGAAACGTGTGCACACAGAGGCGCTTTGAAGGTCACGAGGTGTGTCAGGTGTGGGCGGCGGGTGAGGGCAGGCATTGTTTGTGTGTGTGAAGAGAGCGGCGGCGGGCAGGGGACGAGAAGAAAGGAGAGACGGGAGGGAGGCGATATGAGTGTATTGGACAGAAGAATGGAATGAGCCGAAGTGATAGGGGAGAAAAGGGGTGGAAAGAGAAGAGAAGAGAGAGAGAGAGAGAGAGAGAGAGAGAGAGAGAGAGAGAGAGAGAGAGAGAGAGAGAGAGAGAGAGAGAGAGAGAGAGAGAGAGAGAGAGAGAGAGAGAGAGAGAGAGAGAGAGAGAGAGAGAGAGAGAGAGAGAGAGAGAGAGAGAGAGAGAGAGAGAGAGAGAGAGAGAGAGAGAGAGAGAGAGAGAGAGAGAGAGAGAGAGAGAGACTATAAAGAAACATGAATTAAGGATAAAAAAATAATGAAGATGGGAAAATGAAAAAGAAGGAAAAGAGAAAGAAGGAGGATAAACAAGAAGGTAAGGAACATCAGTAGAATCGGGAAGGGAGAGAAAAAGAGAGAAGGCAAGGGAGGAGGAGGAAAGAAGTTGGAGACGAGCGAAAGAGAAGGTAGAAAGAAACAATGGAAACGAGAAGAAAATGGAAGAAAAGAGGAAGGGTGAAGGAAAAGTAAGATGTTAGGAAGGAGGAAGAAGAAAGCGGAGGGAGGAGGAGGAGGAGGAGGAGGAAGAGGAGGAGGACCTTTCACTGCGGTGGCTGCCATGGACAACTTCCGTCACGTGACCTAAAGACGAGAGGAGGAATGGAATATAGATGAGGTGGGAGAGGAAAAGGAGAAAGAGTAGAAAGAGAAAGGGTAGAAAGAGGAGGAAGAAAAGAAAGAGGAGGAGAAAATGTAGTAGGAGGAGGAGGAGGAAGAGGAGGAGGAGGAAGAGGAAGAGGAGGAGGAGGAGGAGGAGGAGGAGGAGGAGGAGAGTAGGTAACGTATCTTGTCGGCTTAAAATGAAGCTGCCTGCTTAACTGAATGAAGAAGAAGAGAAAGAGTATAGGAAGAGATGGAGTTAAAAGAGGAGGAAGAAAAGGAAAAGGAGGAGGAGGAGAAAGTGTAGGAAGAGAAGGAGTAGAAATAGGAGGGAGAAAAATAAGAGGAAGAACAGGAAGACAAATATGAGGAAGAGAAGAAGTAGAGAGGAGGAAGAGGAGGAAGAGGAGGAGAAAGAGTAGGAAGAGTAGTAGAAAGAGGAGGAGGAGAAAGTAGATGAGTAGGAGAAGGAAAATGAAAGTAAAATAATTGTAACGAAAGTGAAATTAAGTTACAGGATGATTAAACAAACGATGACAGGAGAGAGAGAGAGAGAGAGAGAGAGAGAGAGAGAGAGAGAGAGAGAGAGAGAGAGAGAGAGAGAGAGAGAGAGAGAGAGAGAGAGAGAGAGAGAGAGAGAGAGAGAGAGAGAGAGAGAGAGAGAGAGAGAGAGAGAGAGAGATAGAGAGAGAGAGAGAGAGAGAGAGAGAGAGAGAGAGAGAGAGAGAGAGAGAGAGAGAGAGAGAGAGAGAGAGAGAGAGAGAGAGAGAGAGAGAGAGTGTTTTCACCCCAACTCCTATAATTATCCTTCCGTTGTAGCTTCCACCCTTCTCTTTTTCTTCTCTCATTTTTTCCTCCATTGATTCATCTCCTCTCTCTTTCCATTATTATTTTTTTTTTTTACGTCTCACCTTCCATCGCTTTCTTCTTACTTTAACTTTTTTACATTTATTTCATTTCCACATTTTTGTTATCATTTAACCACTCTTTTTACATTTTTTCCTTTTCCTCCTCTTTATCTCTTCTTTGTTCATTTATTGTTTTATTTTTATTTCATCTGTATTGGCATGACTCAATAGCACCTCTCTCTCTCTCTCTCTCTCTCTCTCCATCCGCCTCTCCATCACTTCTCTCAACATTTACTCCATTTAGCGCCTCCAGGGGTGGTCGTCGGGCCCCTGCAGCGTCCTTAGTGGAAGAATATGGTATAGGAGGGGAGGAGTCACAGGGAGGGAGAGGAAACATCAGGAAGGAGGGAGGGAAGGAGACATGGGACGGGGAGGTAAACAGGTGATAGAGGTATGCAAATTAACTGACTTTTTCACCCTTGCCTCATATTTCCCCAACTTTTCACCCTTAAATTTCCTCCCTATTCTCGACTCCTCTTCCTCCTCCTCCTCCTCCTCCTCCTCTTCTTTCCCTTACCTATGAGTGAGTCGCTGAGGCTTCTGGGTAAATTTTTGTCCTACGAGTCACTTCATTATCAAAAGTTTGCACAAAAAATGACGTGGAAGTTATCGTGTTAGTGTCGCGCGCAGCAAGACGCGGTCGGCATAACCATGAAATGCAGGGAAAGGAAAATGATCATGCTAAAGGTGTGTGAATATTCCAGAGGATCAATATGGTTCCTTTACCGAGATGGGGATGATGAAATATCAGGAAACGCAGGGGAATGAATGAAGAATAGGTGATGGTAGGATAGAAGCACGTGGTATTGGTGGCGGCGGCGGCGGTGATGATTGTGGTAACTAACTTGAGGGAGGTGGTGTATGTGGTTTTTACATAGATTTACATAGAAAATCAGACCACACAGACCCCATGGTCCAGACTTGGTGGTCTGTCCTTAAACCTAAGTGATTTTACATTAATCAGAAGACTCCAAAACGTTGCATTTCTACTCTAGTTGATATTAAGTTGAAGGAAGTGACGGTCGAGCTTATTTTTGAAGGAGTCAATCGTGTTACACTGGACCACTGACGGTGGAAGCTTATTCCATTCTCGCACTACAACGTTGGTGAAGAAAAATTTGGTGCAGTCTGAATTTACTTGTCTACATCTGAGTTTTACGCCATTGTTCCTCGTGCGCAAAGTGTCATCGATCATAAACAATGTTGATCTGTCTACATTCGTGAAACCATTAAGTATTTTAAAACATTCGATCAGTTTTCCTCGGAGGCGACGTTTCTCAAGAGAGAACATGTTAAGGGTAGAAAGCCTTTCTTCGTAGGATTTGTTGCGCAAGGAAGGGATCATTTTCGTTGCCCGACGCTGAACACCTTCTAATTTAGCAATATCCTTTGCATGGTGGGGAGACCAAACCTGTACCGCATATTCCAAGTGGGGTCTGACTAAACTGTTGTAGAGCGGGAGTATTACATCTTTATTCTTGAATACAAAGTTTCTTTTAATGAAGCCCAACATTCTGTTCGCTTTATTTGCTGCATCGATGCATTGCTGTGAGAATTTGAGGTTTGTCGCGATTTTGACCCCCAAGTCATTGACGCATTGAACGCTTTTGAGTTTAACGCCGCGCATCTCGTATTCGAACTTCTTATTCCTCGTTCCAACTTGAAGGACCTGGCACTTGTCTACGTTAAAGGGCATCTCCCATCTATCCGACCAAGCTGAAATTTTGTGCAAATCCTCTTGGAGGCTTTGCCTGTCTTCGTCAGTGAGAACCGAGTTGCCAATCTTTGTGTCGTCTGCAAATTTACTAATGCGGTTATTGAGTCCAACATCCACGTCGTTGATGTAAATAATGAAGAGCACTGGGCCAAGGACCGAGCCCTGAGGGACGCCACTAGTGACAGGCGCCCACTCTGAGTTAAATCCGTCAATCACTACTCTTTGTTGTCTGTTGCTCAACCAATTCGCGATCCATTGGTTTACTTGACCGTCAATACCTATTTGCTTTAATTTGTAAAGTAATTTATGATGCGGGACTTTATCAAACGCTTTCTGGAAATCAAGATAGACTACGTCCAGTGATTTGGTTACGTCATAAACAGTGAAGAGGTCGTTATAAAAGGTTAATAGGTTTGATAGGCAGGATCTTTTGTTTCGGAAGCCATGTTGTGAGTCCCCAATCAATGAGTGGCTTTCAAGGTAATTCACAATTTTGTCTCTAATTATGCCCTCAAGTAGCTTACCTACAACCGAAGTTAGACTAATGGGCCTGTAATTACCTGGTACTTTTTTGTCTCCTTTCTTGAAAATCGGTGTCACGTTAGCCTTTTTCCAATCTGAAGGGACGATGCCTTGTCGCAAGGACATATTGAATACGGTTGTGAGGGAGGAGAGTATTTCGCTCTTTGTTTCTTTCAGCAGAGTTGGATATACTTTGTCAGGTCCAGGACTTTTATTTGTTTTAAGTGAATGGAGAGCTTTAAGGACTTCATCGGTTGTTATTTCAAAATTAGGCAATGCATGCTCGAGATTTACAATAGTACTGGTGTTGGTGGTAGCGAGAGGAAGACTGTTAGTATTAAACACCGAGGAAAAGTAATTGTTTAAGAGGTTTGCAATGTGTTGGCTGTCAGTCACTAGTGCACCGTCGCTGTTTGTTAAAGGTTGTGGTAATGGTGGCAATGATGGTTATGGTAGTGGTTGTGTTGTTGCGGTGGTGGTGGTAGTAGTGGTGGCGGTGATAGTGGTGGTAGTGTGATGGTGGTGGTGGGGGAGGTGCTGGTGCTGTGGCTAGGTGTGTTACTGATTCAGTGGGCTGGGTTACTGGGCGAAGGGTTCTGACCCACCACAGGTTCAAGGGCTAATCCACCGGAGATAAGCTCCGAGGCCAGGCTCAGGTAGCACGTGCTGCTATTGTGAATAGTTACTAATTTAGGATGGCCACGGCCAGTCATAGGCTATGCCCCCACCCTTATCTTATCTTTTATGGTAGTAATTTGGTGGTCCTGGTTATGATGGTAATCATTTGATATTGGAAAATTATGCATTTAAAAGCTGCTAAAAACGTATGTATTCAAATATGCAGTAAAACTCTTAAAATATGCATTTAAAATAGGTGAATTGATATCTATTAGCAATACGCTTAGTATAAGCTATTAGAAGACAGTGCAGTGAATGAAATGGACAAAATAGCAAAGTCTGCGCATGCGCAAATCAGGATGGGACAAGCCAAATCAGGGGGACGAGACTTAACGCTACACAGGTTCAAGTCTCTCCCGCCGCTACAAGATGACAACTTTCATTTATCGCCGAGTGCCTGGAGACAACCTACATGCTGTCCTGACGAACATCTGTCAACATGGGCCGGGGTGTATCAAAGGTTCCAAGTCCTTGTGAGTGGGCTCAAGGACTCACAAGCGTTCGAGAAACCTTGCGCATGCTGTCCAAAAGGTCCCAAGCCTTGGAACTGTGCATATCTCGCTCGCCGCCTTGAGAGTCCGTGAGGGGTGTCGCAAGAAGAGTCCCAAGCGTCAGACATGGCAGCCCGTGAACAATACCGCGAGCGCCGACCAAAGAATTTTCGCCAGAGAAAAGACGGTCAATTTACCGTTTCACCCAACCAACGATTTTCTGATGTGGTTCATGTTTTTCTGGTGATAGATTTGGTGAACTGCACGATTTTGTACCTCATTTCCGTCGCAAATGTCTACTTTTTGAGTTATGCCTCTTTTCAAGTTATGCCTATCCCCTGCCCTAAACGATCTTGGGGACCTGTGGGAACACGGGGTTTTTGGGTGGGGGAGCATGAAATCGACTAATATGCATTTCAAATGAGGTCGAGAAATCAACAGAATCACATTAGAACACCAATGAAAAGGCATAGCCTGCATTTGTTTTGGTGGGAGCGGCGGAGGCGGCCATTGTGAGGTAAGCAGTGTTGCCAACGATCTGCTATGGGTGAGCAGTGTTGCCAACGATTTGCTACATTTAGCAAAGATAGCTGCGGCCACTGGAAGGTGAGCAGTATTACCAACGAAGTGCTACATAGCATTGAAAAGAGGCATAAAACGAAAAGTAGACATTTGCGACGGAAATGAGGTACAAAATCATTCAATTCACTACTTGTATCACCAGAAAAAGATAAAGAACACGAGAAAATCGTTGCTTTCGCCAAGTTCAGGAAATGAAAACCACAACAACGACATTACCTTACTGGCCATATGTTGATGTTTTTTGTGGCGCTACTGCTGCTGCTGCCTCTCCTCCCTATAAATACGGGGAAGTTTACAGTCTGGGCACCGTACTTCTAAAGGAAGGACACCATGACTTCTTCGTCGTTCAGATAAAATTGATTAATAAACTCCCTTTAGTTGTCCGTACAACCAGTACACACCGTGGCTATCTTTAAACTGACTGGCAAACACTAACTTACTGCTCGAATGGACCGCAGTTTCGAAACACCAAACGCGGCATTTCTTTACAACCACTGCTTCACCCCACCGCCGCCCCCTCACTCCGTCCCGCGCTGGGTATTCCAATGGCCTAAACCGAATCTGGAATATATTTAAACTACCCCAACCCAACTTTACATAACCTAACCTCTAACTGAGGGCGGGGGGGCGAAGCTCCCCTCGACCCCCTCTTAACCAATGGGGGCTCTTGGGGGACCCGTGAGAATTCGGGGGGTTCTGGTGGGGGAGCATATTTAAATTACTCCAACCGAGCTTTACGACCTAGCTAACTGAGGGGGGCTTCGCCCCCCCTCGATCCCCCCTCCTAACCAAGGGGGGCTTCGACCCCCCTGGACCCCCCCTCCCCCGGTGTGGTCTGGTGGGGGAGCATATTTAAATTATTCCAACCGAACTTTACGACCTAGCTAACTGAGGGGGGCTTTGCCCCCCCGGGACTCCCCCTCCCCCGGTGTGGTCTGGTGGGGGAGCATATTTAAATTATTCCAACCGAACTTTACGACCTAGCTAACTTTTTTTTTTTTTTTTTTTTTTTTTACAACAAAGGAGGCAGCTCAAGGGCACACAAAAAAAGAAAACAATAATAAAAAAAAAAGCCCGCTACTCGCTGCTCCTAAAAAAGAAACAAAAGAGGTGGCCGAAAGGAAGATCATATACGGGAGGAGAGGTGTCCTGATACCCTCCTCTTGAAAGAATTCAAGTCGTAGGCAGGAGGAAATACAGATGAAGGAAGATTGTTCCAGAGTTTACCATCGTGAGGGATGAAAGAGTGAAGATGCTGGTTAACTCTTGCATAAGGGGTTTGGACAGTATAGGGATGAGCATGAGTAGAAAGTCGAGTGCAGCGGGGCCGCGGGAGGGGGGGAGGCATGCAGTTAGCAAGTTCAGAAGAGCAGTCAGCGTGGAAATATCGATAGAAGATAGAAAGAGAGGCAACATTGCGGCCACCACTGTTAATAGATTTAGGGGAAGAACAGTGACCGTCTACCACGGCAGAAATAGAACGGTCAGAAAGGAAACTGGAGATAAAGGTACAGAGAGAAGGATAGAAACCGTAGGAGGGTAGTTTAGAAAGCAAAGATTTGTGCCAAACCCTATCAAAAGCTTTTGATATGTCCAGCGCAATAGCAAAAGTTTTACCGAAACGGCTAAGAGAGGATGATCAAGAGTCAGTTAAGAAGGCTAGGAGATCACCAGTAGAACGCCCCTTGCGGAACCCATACTGGCGATCAGATAGAAGGTCAGAAGTGGAAAGGTGCTTTTGAATCTTCCGGTTAAGGATTGATTCAAAAGCTTTAGATAGACAAGAAAGTAAAGCTATAGGACGGTAGTTTGAGGGATTGGAGCGGTCACCCTTCTTAGGCACAGGCTGTATGAAGGCATACTTCCAGCAAGAAGGAAAGGTAGATGTTTACAGGCAGAGGCGAAAGAGTTTGACCAGGCAGGGTGACAGCACGGAGGCACAGTTTTTAAGGACAATAGGAGGCACTCCATCAGGTCCATAAGCCTTCTGAGGATTGAGGCCAGAGAGGGCGTAGAAAACATCATTTTGAAGAATCTTTATAACAGGCATAAAGGAGTCAGAGGGGGGATGAGTAGGAGTAATATGCCCAGAATCGTCCAGAGTGAAATTTTTAGAAAAAGTTTGAGAGAAGAGTTCAGCCTTAGAGATAGATGAGACGGCAGTGTTGCCGTTCGGACTGAGGAGTGGAGGGAAAGATGAAGAAGTGAAGTTGGAGGAGATGTTTTTGGCTAGATGCCAGAAGTCACGGGAAGAGTTAGAGAAAGCAAGGTTTTGACATTTTCTATTAATGAAAGAATTTTTGGTTAGTCGGAGAATAGATTTGGCACGATTTCGGGCAGAAATGTAAAGTTCATAATTAGCATTAGTTTGAAGGCTCTGGTACCTTTTGTGAGCTACCTCTCTATCATTGACAGCACGAGAACAAGCGTGATTAAACCAAGGCTTTTTAGCGTGAGGAGTAGAGAAAGAACGAGGAATGTATGCCTCCATTCCAGAGACAATCACCTCTGTGATGCGCTGAGCACACACAGAGGGGTCTCTATCCTGGAAGCAATAATCATTCCACGGGAAATCGGAAAAGTACATCCTCAGGTCGTCCCACCGAGCTGAAGCAAAATGCCAGAGGCAT
Source organism: Eriocheir sinensis (assembly GCF_024679095.1). Lineage (NCBI taxonomy): Eukaryota > Metazoa > Arthropoda > Malacostraca > Decapoda > Varunidae > Eriocheir > Eriocheir sinensis. The sequence continues at coordinate 1,976,989 of NC_066533.1, forward strand.
CGCCTCTTCGGTGGGTCCAGAGGGTGTACAGGAGCGATAGGACAGGATGCAGAAATAAGATTGTGATCGGAGGAGCCCAACGGAGAGAACAGTTTGACAGAATAAGCAGAAGGGTTTGAGGTAAGGAAGAGGTCTAGAATGTTGGGCCGATCTCCAAGACGGTCGGGAATACGTGTAGGGTGCTGGACCAACTGCTCTAGGTCGTTGAGGATAGCAAAGTTGTAGGCTTGTTCACCAGGATGGTCAGTGAAAGAGGATGAAAGCCAAAGCTGGTGAACATTGAAATCTCCTAGGATGGAGATTTCAGCGAAGGGAGAGTGGGTCAAGATGTGCTCCACTTTAGAATTCAAATAGTCAAAAAATTTTACATAGTTGGTAGAGTTAGGTGAGAGATAAACAGCACAGATGTATTTAGTAATAGAGTGACAATGAAGTCTTAGCCAGATGGTGGAAAATTCAGAAGAGTCAAGGTCGTGGGCACGAGAGCAAGTGATGTCGTTGCGCACGTAGGCGCATCATACAGATTTGGATTGATATTTAGGATATAGTTGTAGGGAACAGAATAGAGATTGCTGTCAGTAGCCTCAGAAACCTGTGTTTCGGTAAGGAAGAGAAGGTGAGATTTAGAGGAGGAGAGATGATGTTCCACAGAATGAAAATTAGAGCGAAGACCGCGAATGTTGCAGAAATTGAGAAGAAAGAGGTTCGAGGAGTTATCAAGACACCTCTCGGGTCGGCAGCCAGAAGGGGAGTCCTCCCTGGGAATTTAGGTCCCCCAGGCGGGGACTCTGAGGCTTGGTGTGCGCCATTTTGAAATTTTAATTTTGGGAAAAGGTGTATATGTTGTGTGAATGTAGTGTGGTGTGGATAAAGAGAGGATCTGTCTTTAGAGAGCATGCTGAACTACTCTCCGGTGTTGGTGAGACAATAGGGAAACGGTTAGTGAGGACATGGGAAGGGTCTTTGGAGGGCTTCAGCTCCCTTCTCACCTCCCATATATACCTCACCGGGAGTGACTTGCGCCCGTTCGGTAGGTGTCTACCAAGGCCCAAACTCCACTTACCCCCCCCCCCCCCCCTTGCAAACGATATATAATCCCTTACCATTATTGGACGGAATATATATTGCTACCGCCGGCTAGTCTTGTGAACCTTTTTTAAAGGAGCAGTGATTCGCGTTATTTTTTAAATGATTGTTTCCCTTTTTTTTTTGGCCTCTGAGCTGTTTCCATTGTTGTAAAAAATGAAATGGCAATGCTCCTCACCGTGGCGGCAGGTATTTCCGCTAAATGTAGCGAATCGTTGGCAACACTGCTCACTTACCTATGCTCGCTTATGCAGCGAATCGTTGGCAACACTGCTCACCCCTTGCGGATCGTTGGCAACACTGCTTTCCTCTTAATGGCCGCCTGCACCGCTCTCATGAAAACAAATGCAGGCTATGCCTTTTCACTGGTGTTCTAATGTGATTCTGTTGATTTCTCGACCTCATTTGAAATGCGCATTAGTCGATTTTATGCTCCCCCACCCAAAAAACCCGTGTTCCCACAGGTCCCGAAGATCGTTTAGGGCAGGGGATAGGCATAACTCGAAAAGTAGACATTTGCGACGGAAATGAGGTACAAAATGGTGCAATTCACTAAATCTATCACTAGAAAAAACATGAACCACATAAGAAAATCGTTGGTTGGGTGAAACGGTAAATTCTCCGAAAAGACATCTTTAACAAATACGATGAAACCGAGTTCAAGAAGAGGTACAGGGTGGATCGTGCTGGCCTGTTGTTCGTCACTGACTTGGTGCGACACGTGATCGGCAACAGGACTGAGAGGAGCCATGCAGTCACTGCTAAGCTGAAAGTAGCGTTGACTCTGTGATATCTAGCCACCGGGTAAATGCAGCAGTGCAGCGCAGATGACTTTGAACTTTGCCGGTCCACAGTCAACAAAGTCATCACCTAGACCGTGGATGCTCTTGTGGTGTCACCAGAGAATATGTTGGTGTGGGAAATCCAAAACTTAATCACCTTAAATTTGATCACTCATAATGTAGTCATGCTATGACAGATTGGTGTATTCCCAACAAATAAATAAAAAAATATTTGTTCATAACATTCACTACAGTATCCAAAGCATATTTATAAGATAACATTTTTTTTTTAATTTGGGTTGAAAGAAAATTAGGGAGAAGTTAAAGAAAGGACTGAATGCCATTCAAATTGTTTTCTTTCGTCACTAGTTTCAAATTATATATTTTTCCTGAATTCAGTAAACTTATTATTTCATGTAGAATTAAGCAGCATTAAATTCTTATGTTACATAGGTTGCAAAGGTTAGAATATATGATGTTGCACACATTCATTGATATTTTTTTTATACTGAAACACTAATACATTACTAACAATTTAACTGATGCCCCGTTTTTATCATTCCAGTGCACACAAAAGAACAAGGAGCGTGGTCGAGAGGGGCATCGGTCAGCTCAAACGCCGATTTCACGTCCTGCACGGAGAAATCAGGCTCGACCCCATAAAAGCTTGCAAAGTCATTATGGCGTGTGGCATACTCCACAACATTTGCAAGCTACGTAATATCGAGCTTGACGAAGAGGTAACCGGAAGAAGAAGAATCAATAGTATTAGAGCTAGACTGTAAAAGGGCAATTAAATTACCAGTAATATTAACATGCCAGTTTTTAACTGTATTGATAATATTAGAGAATGATATAATAGATATTAACCCACCCTCATACCTTCAGATATTTTCTACATTCCTTTTCAGTGAGCCATTTTTGTGCATGTACAATTGTATAATTCACCTCCAACTATATTTATCTGTATAAATTATACAGTCATCTTTGTAGATACGTTGTCTTTCAGTTCATCACATAAAATATCGTAAAGTATTAAGTAAGCATTATATATTATGACATCCTGCTTATAAATAATAATAATAATTGTATGAAAACTCTATTAATACTAGCAGTACTATCAACCATTTCATAGACCCCATATCTGCAGCAGGATGACATTCGTGATGAGCCTGCTTGTGATGAGGGGTTCCAGCCAGAGAATGGCAGACTTGCTGCTGTCCATGAAAGGGCTCTCTTCAGAGAAAACATTGCTCGCCAACATTTTAGGTGAGGAAATGACTGAACCCTTAATATATAGTTTCTTGTATTATTTGGTAGTTTTAGATGCATTGATTAGTACTAACAAATATATTGCAGAAAATAATCTAAGTATCTTGTTTCCATGGGTGGCAAGTATAGTACTCGTCCCCTTTCAAAACTTATCACATTTATTCTCATACTTTCCCAGTGTTTTTTTATTTTTAATTTGCAAGCTAATTTACATTCATATTTTTACGCAACCCCCTTCATTTCTTTCCCCACCACTACCTCGCTACCCCTTTCTATACCTTCCCACAAGTCAGTAACATCCTGTCACACTCATATTTAGACCCTTTGAAGATAATTTCAGTCATCTCCAACTCGCCCAGCCTCCATCTTTAAAATATATCTCGCCCTATACATTTATCATCCTTATAATTTATTTTTTCTTCATCTTTCTCTGCTAGATGCCACAGTTCACTCTGTTCACGGATGATGGAGATGATAATGGAGAGTGTAATACTTGGTTGCCTCATTCTCAATGCAAGTTTTAATTCCTTGCAGGGTTGGGGCATAAACAGTTGTAATGACCCCCCTTCAACAGCTTTAAAGGGACATAGTCTTCGGTCAATTAATCAATGGGGACTTACGCTGGGGGGCGCGTCGCCTTGCCCATCCTACGACGATAAGCCCAGGAATCCCTCCAGGCAAGGCATTGATGGACTGTGCAGACAATATAAGTTGAATCAGTCTTACGTAGTAGTCACCGGTTTGACAGTCATTCCTAAATCCAATCTGTTGATCCATTTATTTGGTAGTTTGCCACCAATGCCCCCTCCATCAATCCTCATGCACTTTAAGAAATAATCATTATCCATTCTGTCGAAATTATTTCAGAGTACAATATTTCATCAACTTTACTTTGGCATTACACACATAGCAAAATTCGGATACATTGCTTTCTCCAATCCATTTACTTCCAGCGCACATATTGTGAGAGCATTTAGGAGATAACTGATAATTTAACTCTTAGTGATCAAAAATCTCTTTTAGAAGTTAAATGCTAATTCAGACATTCTAATGAACAGGTTCATCAAATTTGTAATGAATTTTTGTATTAAGTTGTTTCTGCATGGGATCCTTATGAAAGGATGTAAAATAAATTATATGTTTTGGAGCTATTTTCTTCATTTGTCTCCCTTAAGTTTTTGGGTTAATACGGCTTTATATTCTGCCTTGCCTCATAGGCCCTCTTTTGGGCCACATATTCAATTTTAGCTTGCAGAAGTGCAAGTTCTAATCTTCTTTTTTCTTCATTGTATGGCTTATCATCATGGTTAATTGGTGGGGCTCCTAGAGGTGGGGGGGAGCCAGCACGATGGTCCACTCTTCATCCGCCTCTGCTGGGCAGCTTTCTTCTCGTTGGTTGCTGAAATAAAAAATATACTATGTCAACACAAGTGAGAATCATCCTTTAGCACAAATAGGAACTGTAAGAAAAGGAAAAGGTTGACAAAGAGTACATTTATGGATGTTTCCTGTTTCTCCCATTAACCCCTTGACTGCGGATTTCCTACAAGAAGACATCACCAAGCTACAAGTGTCTGCAACAACTCAATGGAGAAAAATGTGAAGTCCTGCGCCTCGGGAAGGGATATCCAGCACACCAATACCACATGGGAAACACTCCACTATCCACTTCAGAGACAGAGAAAAACCTGGGACTATATTTTACCAGGCTACTTGTGAAGGTAAAATCCGTGACAATTACAGCAGACGGGTTAAACGAATCTCAGATGAAATTTGCCACTAAGCGTTGTCAGCCTACAACTAAAGAGAAACTATGAAGCTGGCAGAACTGAAGCACTGTCAACAAATTTATTGACATGCCATTTGGGGTCAGGTTGATTGAAAAATACAATGTAATATTGCAAACGAAAAACATTTCACCTTCAGATTCAACAAAGACATGGGCAAGAATTGGTTTACTAATGGAGTGGTGGATGAGTGGAACAGACTCGGCAGTCATGTTGTGGGTGCCAATACCTAGATACATTCAAGAAGAGGTTAGATGAATTCATGGATAGTGAGGTAAGGTGGGGTTAGGATTACAGGAGCCACCTTGTATAGGCCAACCGGCCTCTTGCAGACTTCTTACGTTCTTATGTTCTTATAATAGCTTATGCCATGGTGACATGTGAGTACCACAACCTTACAAATAGAATGTCTAAACCACTTGAAGAACATGTTCACAATACTTACCAGAACTGCCCTGGAAGTTGCCCAAACAGAGTTCCCGCAGAGGCATTGTCCACGGTTTGATGTTCACTGAAACATATATAAAATAGGTTAATAAAAGTGATCGGTTGGATACAAGCAAACTATAACAAACTGTCAATGTTATTAGTTAAGATAATTGTTTATGAATTGGCTTTTTAAGTTTACTTTGAAAATTACTAGTGGACTAATTAATTTCCGTACATTAAACTTCCTTTAACTAACTCAAGTCTGCAAACCAAAATATTAATAAACTTTTATTTTTATTTTTATTTTTTGTAGGTGCTGCCTATGGCATAGTAGGCTTTCTTAAGGGATATTTTTGACGACTCTTGGACAAAGTCGCTGAAGTTAGGGTTCATGGAAGACCTGTTAATAATTTTCCATTCCTCAGCGATGGTTGAACCACTCGGCAACTGCCTTCCCAATTTGTTAGGGCTGGGGGTGGGGATAATAAAGGAACGGCAATGAATATAAGATTATTGTAATGGAGCTTACAATTATCAATGGGTGTTACAAGCTCTTTTGAGTAACTAAAGAAGGGTTGGAGGTTTCAGTTTCGTCACAAATGAGTAACTGTGTACTAACTTTTCCTTTTTTTTACCCTTTTTTTCTGCACAGCAATTCAGTGTGGTGAGCGGAGCATGTTGCTCAAACACTTGCTGCATCCTTTGTAAGACTTCTATACTATTAGTATGTTTCAGATTATTCATAGTAATAATTAACAGTAACAGTTCATCAGTAACATATGTTGCATTGTCAACAAATAAACTGATAAAAAGTTTAAAAAATATTTCTGGAGTGAACGATGTAACGGTTAAAGAAGTTATTTTTTTTTATCGTGTGCCCAACTATGAAACAAGTATAACAGATAATGACTCATAGATGAATTTTACCTAATTATTGAATAATTGAGAAAACAATATATATGCTAGTGCCAAAGTAACATGTAAAGCCACTAAGGATAAAAATTACACAGCATGACCCTCAGAAGAGATTACATGTAGTAAGACAATTCAGGTAACGTAATACTCACTCAACTGCCAGCCTGCAAGCATCCATGGGCACAGAAATGCCTGAGATGCTGTTGTTATTTCTCCCCAAAATGGCCTCCACGGCCAGGGCCACCTCTGATAGCTTCTTCGGAGGAGGGTCGCCACCTAAAAGATTAAACAATTGCATGAGTAACAGAAAAAAAAACTTAATTTTCAGTCAACAAAAGCAAAGTAAATGTAGCTTTGAAAAGTTTTCCCTTAGCATGCTCATGCATTTTTATATTCTCCTCTTCCTACATCACCATTAACTTCCTTTCTTTTCTAGTATAGCTTTCTCTCTTCCTAAGGTATTTCAACATCTTCATTCCATCACCTCTTACAGTTTCCTACCCTTTCCTCACTTTACTATCACCTATTCTTGCCTATTTTTTTGCTATTATCCTCCCTTTCCTCCTTTCAATCTCCACTCTCGCTCCCTTCCTTTCGGACAGAACATACTATTAGATCCAGTTCTCCAGCCTACCTGTTTCACTGGCGTGGTTGGTAGGTGACTGCACAGGCACAGGTGAGATGTCTACACCGTTCGAGGGTGATGATGGAAGTGGTGGGGTCCGTAGGTGGTTGCCGTCGGGCTAAAGGTTTGTTTACACCGTAGTACTGTTGAAGATGCAGACGGAACAAAAATACGTGCACAAATTCCTTATAATAAAGATACTAACGATGTATTTTAATTAAATATCAATTGTTTATATTTATATTTCCGTAATTATGTATAAAAAGTGTAATTTA
>NC_066533.1:1994159-1996659 GCF_024679095.1 Eriocheir sinensis
TTAGGTTTCAAATTTTTTGCAAGAAACTTTCTTAACTGAGATTATGAGACACTTGGGAACTCCGAGGTTTTGTTTAGCGTTGTAGTTTGAAGTGCCTTCTCTAACGAGGCATTGCGCAGTACGGTCTGAAGGTGATTTAGCTATCCTGTGGAGAAAACGTCTACAGTGGAAGAATCATAATAAATTTATAAAGAATTCTATTGTTCTTTGTTTTGATATTTTCTGACTTAATTTTTTTTCATCAATTTGCCTTCATTGTGTTTTATATGGGAATTACGTACTACTTGTATTCTTTGGCGAAATTTCATTATTTTCCTGATACTCTTTACTATTACTGTATATTTTCAACGGTGGTTATAATGGTGACCCATTTTATGGTAAGACTTAGCGGAACATTTGGGATTTCATGAATATGAATTATGTAAAATACCTAATTCAGATTAATTTTGTGCCAGATCTTAGTGTTCACTAATTAAGGCAACAATGTGGCTAAATGGTTTGATCATATTATGCGTAAATAGCGCAACTGAATGAGGTGAAAAACAGCATACTTCAGAACGTTTTTGGTACAGAGTATTTCCACTGGAGGCAAGTTAGTTTTGCTCGAAAAGTCTGTACGTGATCCCGCCTCTCACAACCTCCACTGATACAGTACGTACGTTTTATGGTTTAGGTGCGACAAAATTAAGGAACATGAAACTGATGAAATTAATGGGTGTTGATGCGAGCCTAGATGGTGTTTCCTCATAACCTGTAAATGACTGTTGTAGGACATGTGGACGCGACTCAGAGCATCTTAATAGGATTGATAAACTCCATCATAATCTTAAATGTTACAAATACCATTCAAAACTCCAACCAAAATTACGAGGAAGGGGTTTAAGCAAAATTCCAAACGTAATAAGTGGTCAGTAACATGAATCATCACGAAATTCTTTAAACATGAGAGGCCAGGCATAGCTTGACATAATTAAGTTTCGCTTTTAATAGGATAGACCATTTTGTTCTTGCTTAAAAGTTGTTAACTTGCACTACATTTGATTAATGTGGTGACATGGATCCTGCGGTTCTCGAGTAACCGGCAAGCAGTGGTAAAATTCCAAAATTTTCTTTAATTTTATTGAGGAAAGTGTGAACTAAGGAATGTTTTGTCACCATTTTTTGTGTTACTTTAATATGGAGAGTAATATTTAGGAAATATTTGATTTGAATATTGGATGTTTCTTTGAAAATCATAGTTTCAATTTATAAAATTATGCATATGATTTGGTGTTTCCAAAACAAGAGAAAAAAAAAAGATTTTGTGTCATAAACATACTTCCTGTATAGTAGAGCAATTTTTTATATATATTACTGTCTATGGCGCTGATAGGCTTTCTTGAAAGGGCCCTCCTGATGGTCGGTCCCAGCCCGTTGTTGCGCAGGCAAGTGTTTATAGTGGCGCCATCTTCTTTGGCTCATGCTGCCTCCCGGAGCTCATCGTTGACCCTCTCTTTTAGAGATAATCTAGAGTCCGGGTTGATAGGTGGTCTTCTGGACAGCATGTTGGTAGTCTTAGGCCACTTGGCGGGGACTGAAAAATCCCGGCTTGTATCACCGGTTGGGGCTCGAACCCGCGTCGTCCTAGACGCGGCGCCGCTACGCTATCCACTCAGCCACCGTCCACTCTCCTCCGCATTTACTCTCAAGAGTTAATAAGACCAAAACAAATTTTGTAGTATTTGATACCAAAATAAACAACTAAACAAATATTATTGAGCAGAGCTGTGATATAACTGCAAGTACCTTGTTAATGTTTTTTTTTATTATCTTGATCATGTTGACTTTTAACTTTATGTAGATTGAGGAAATAACTTTGACTTGGTAACTTGTGTTTCAGTCAATTGTATTTCAAAAGTACTTTTGATCTGTTGATAAAGAAACATGTTTTTTCAATTATATTATAATTATTATAACCCTTTATTATTGTTATTATTATTATTGTTATTATTATTATTATTATTATTATTATTATTATTATTATTATTATTATTATTATTATCATTATTATTATTATTATTATTATAATTATTATTATTATTATTATTATTATTATTATTATTATTATTATTATTATTATTATTATTATTATTATTATTATCATTATTATCATTATAATTATTATTATTATTATTATTATTATTATTATTATTATTATTATTATTACTATTATTATTAATATTTTTTATATTTTTGAGATGTATGAAAGGACATCAGTGGAAAGCTAAAAATCTATATAGGCCTAAACGGTACCCCATATGAACAGACATGGATAGACAATGACAGTAAAATATTGAGAAAATAAAAAAAAGGCTGCCTTTGGACTTCCTTTATGAAACAATCACTCTTCTTTTAATTAAAGTAAAAGCTTTGGACACTGCTTTTAGCACGGTATTAACACTAGTTTATGAGGTTGTGGGGTTTGCCAGTGGCCGCATCACAGTAGCTCGGTGTGATGTTT
>NC_066533.1:2001659-2009159 GCF_024679095.1 Eriocheir sinensis
TATATATATATATATATATATATTACAAGAAAGGAGACAGCTCAAGAGCACAAAAAAAAGGAAACCATAATAAAAAAAAGCCCGCTACTCGCTGCTCCTAAAAAGAGAATCAAAAGAGGTGGCCGAAAGAGAGGTCAATTTCGGGAGGAGAGGTGTCCAGATACCCTCCTCTTGAAAGAGTTCAAGTCGTAGGCAGGAGGAAATACAGATGAAGGAAGATTGTTCCAGAGTTTACCAGCGTGAGGGATGAAAGAGTGAAGATGCTGGTTAACTCTTGCATAAGGGGTTTGGATAGTATAGGGATGAGCATGAGTAGAGTAGAAAGTCGTGTGCAACGGGGCCGCGGGAGGGGGGGTGAGGCATGCAGTTAGCAAGTTCAGAAGAGCAGTCAGCGTGAAAATAGCGAGAGAAGATAAAAAGAGAGGCAACATGGCGACGGAATTTAAGAGGTAGAGAACTATCAGTAAGAGGAGAAGAGATGATGAGACGAGACTCCACTCTGTCCAGAAGAGCTGTGTGGGTGGAGCCCCCCCACACGTGAGATGCATACTCCATACGAGGGCGGACAAGGCCCCTGTATATGGATACCAACTGTACGGGGGAGAAGAACTGGCGGAGACGATACAGAACGCCCAACCTGGAGGAATCTGATCAGCGAGAGAGGAGATGTGAAGTTTCCAGTTGAGATTTTGAGTTATGGATAGACCGAGGACATTTAATGTTGAAGGTGACAGCTGAGTGTTTTCGAAGAATAGGGGATAGGTGTTTGGAAGATTGTGTTAAGTTGATAGGTGGAGAAATTGAGTTTTTTAGGCATTGATGGGCGCAAGGTTCCTTCTACCCCAATCGGAAATGATAGCAAGGTCTGAGGTAAAGCGTTCTGCAGCCTCCAGTCTGGAGTCGTGTACTTCCTGTTGTGATGGCCTTTTATTGAAAGAAGTTGAATAATGCAGAGTGGAGTCGTCGGTGTATGAGTGGACAGGAGTGTTTGTTATGGAAAGAAGATCATTGATGAATAACACGAAGAGAGTGGGTGATACGACTGAGCCCTGTGGAACGCCACTGTTGATAGGTTTAGGGGAAGAACAGTGACCGTCTACAACCGCAGAGATAGAACGGCCGGAAAGGAAACTGGAGATAAAGGAACAGAGAGAGAGATGGAATCCGAAAGAGAGCAGTTTAGAAAGCAAAGACTTGTGCCAAACTCTATCGAAGGCTTTCGATATGTCTAGCGCAACAGAGAAAGTTTCACGGAAACGGCTAGGAGAGGATGACCAAGAGTCAGTTAATAGAGCAAGAAGATCGCCAGTAGAATGCCCTTTGCGGAACCCATACTGGCGATCAGATAGAAGGTTAGAAGTGGAAAGGTGCTTTTGAATCTTCCGGTTAAGGATTGATTCAAAAGCTTTAGATAGACAGGAAAGTAAATCTGTAGGGCGGTAGTTTGAGGGATTGGAACGGTCACCCTTCTTAGGCACAGGCTGTACAAAGGCGTACTTCCAGCAGGAAGGAAAGGTAGATGTTGATAGGCAGAGACGAAAGAGTTTGACCAGGCAGGGTGTCAGCACGGAAACACAGTTTTTAAGGACAAAAGGACAATAGGAGGCACTTCATCAGGTCCATAAGCTTTCTGAGAGTTGAGGCTAGAGAGGGCATGGAAAACATCATTATAAAGAATCTTAATAACAGGCATGAAAGAGTCAGAGGGGGGATGAGTAGGAGAAATATGCCCAAAATCGTCCAGAGTGGAGTTGTTACAGAAAGTTTGAGAGAAGAGTTCAGCCTTAGAGACAGATTAGACGGCAATGCTGCCGTCAGGGTTAAGGAGAGGAGGGAAAGAGGAAGAAGTGAAATTGGAGGAGATATTTTTGGCTAGGTGCCAGAAGTCACGGGAAGAATTAGAAAAAAGCAAGGTGTTGACATTTGCTCTTTATGAAAGAGGTTTTGTTAAGTCGGAGAATAGATATGGCACGATTCCGGGCTGAAATGTAAAGTTCATGATTAGTAGGAGTGCGATGGCTCTGGTACCTTTTGTGAGGTGCCTCTCTATCTTTAATAGCACGAGAACAAGCATGATTAAACCAAGGCTTTTTAGCATGAGGAGTAGAGAAAGAACGTGGAATGTATGCCTCCATTCCAGAGACAATCACCTCTGTGATGCGCTGGGCACACACAGAGGGGTCTCTCTCCTGGAAGCAGTAATCATTCCACGGGAAATCGGAAAAGTACATCCTCAGGTCGTCCCACCGAGCTGAAGCAAAATGCCAGAAACATCGCCTCTTCGGTGGATCCAGAGGATGTACAGGAGCGATAGGACAGGATACAGAAATAAGGTTGTGATCGGAGATAACAGTTTGACAGAGTAAGCAGAAAGGTTAGAGGTGAGGAAGAGGTCTAGTATGCTGGGCCCGTCTCCAAGACTGTCGGGAATACGAGTAGGGTGCTGAACCAACTGTTCAAGATCGTTGAGGAGAACAAAGTTGTAGCCTTGTTCACCAGGCTGGTCTGTGAAAGAGGATGAAAGCCAAAGGTGGTGGTGAACATTGAAATCTCCCATGATGGAGATTTCAGCGAAGGGAGAGTGGGTCAAGATGTGCTCCACTTTCTCTTCCAAATAACATCCTCGATCTTGTTCTCACAAGTAAAGAAAGCCTAGTTAATGATCTCAATGTTGGTACATAATTCAGCAACAGCGATCACCGAATGATTTTGCTTAAGATAAAAATCAAAGAGGACATGAAAACGAGTGAAGAAAGAATCCCTGATTACCGACGTGAGGAATTTGACAAACTAAGAAATTTACCAAGGAATGCAGACTGGAACGAAATTTCTGCAGCCTCAGATATAAATAAAGTTTGGGAAACATTCACAGAAACTTTAAGTAGAGCCGTGAATTTATGCGTACCATTCCGTAAAAGACGACCAACAGCCAACTGGAAGCCTAAATGGTGGAACAATCAACTCAAACGCCAAATTGAGAATAAGAATCGAACGTGTCGCAAATACTTGATCACAAATAATGAAACAGACAAAATTGAATTTCAAAGATTACGCCGAGAAACAAAAAGAATAATACGTCTCAATAACAGAAACCTAGAGCTTCATATTGCAAGCAACAGCAAAACAAATCCTAAAGAATTTTTTGACTACGTAAGAAATAAAAAAGTTCTCACCCCCAGTATTGGCCCAATAGCAACTATAAATGGCGAATCCACGAATGATGATAAATAAATTGCTAACATATTGAATGATTTTTTTGCCTCCGTTTTTACAGAAGAAATCTTATCCGAAAGGCAACCGGAAGCCCCTAGATATATTGATGACACATCCTTGAGTAGTATTAGCGACATTGTAGAAAAAGATATAGTATAAATTCTCGATAATATTAAAGTAAACAAAACGCCCGGCCCAGATAAAATATCCCCGTGTATTCTTAAAGAGGCAAAACATCAGATCAGCAAGCCCCTCTTGAAAATATTCTCAAAGTCGCTAAACACAGGAAACGTACCACTAAAATGGAAACTCGCCAACGTAACTCCTATCTTTAAAAAAGGCGACAAGTCACAACCAGATAATTATCGACCGATCAGTCTAACGTCAATCGTGTGCAATTTTTTTTTAAGATAACAGTCTAATCAAGGATTCGCAGCATGGTTTTCGAAACAAACGTTCCTGTTTGACTAACCTCGATTTCTTCATCTACATCTTTAATGTGTACGATGAAAGTCAGTCAGTAGACATTGTATATTTGGATTTTCAGAAAGCATTTGACAAAGTCCCTCACAACCGCCTCCTTAGTAAATTGCAAGCTCACAGTAAAACTGGTAATATTCATAAGTGGCTCAAAGACTGGCTTACAGACCGTAAACAGAGAGTTGTTATGAATAGTAGTATATCATCTGACTGGCGAGATGTCCAAAGCTGTGTTCCACAGGGGTCGGTGTTGGGACCTGTTCTGTTTTTAGTGTACGTAAATGACACTGACGAGGGGCTATTGTGTAAAATATCGAAATGTGCAGACGACACAAAAATAGCCAGCAGAGTCACTTCGACAATGGATAAAGAACACTTCCAAGCTGATCTCGAACGTTTAAGTAGTTGGGCACGCACATGGCAAATTAATTTCAAGATTGAAAAGTGCAAGGTAATGTCTATCGGAATCAAAACGATCGTATTCATTATCAACTTAACGGAGTGCAACTTTCTGAAGCCAGCAAAGAAAAAGATCTTGGAGTAATAATTTCGAACGATCTTAAACCGAGTCAACATGCACAGAAGTAGTAAAAACTGCCAGCAAACTGATCGGATTTATTGGTCGTACATTTGAACACAAATAATCAGAAAAAGTAATATTGACACTACAATTCGTTAGTTTGCCCACATCTTGAGTACTGCGTTCAGTTTTGGTCTCCCTATTAAGAAAGGATATTGATAGATTCGAGAGAGTGCAGCGTCGAGCCACGAAAATGATCCCTAGACTGCGAAAGAAACTGTACGAAGACAGACTCAAAGAACTGAATTTATTCAGCTTATCACAGCGCAGGCTAAGAGGTGACCTTATAGAAGTGTTTAAATTTTTCAAGGGATTCGATAACGTTAATGTTTATGATTATTTTACAGTCTTTCAATCAAGTGTAACAAGAAACAATGGATACAAAATAACGAGGAAGCGTTTCAACTCAAATGAATCAAAACACTTCTGCTTCAACCGTGTCATCAATGTATGGAATAGTCTGCCTCAAAACGTCGTCGAAAGCGAAACTATTTGCACGTTCAAAAACCGACTAGACAAATATTTAGAAGCTAACCCGAACATTCGCTATTTTTGCTCCGGTGTAACAGAAAGTAGTGTTAGCTTAGTTGTCGTGTATGATCTTCCTTCTGTTCATGTAAAATTCCATTGTAGTTTTTCTATACTACATGGTATTCTTCCTTTTCATGCCAGCCTCGGGTGGAGGGACTGGTGGGAGGGGAGGAGCCTTCACCTTTGCTGTCCTGTGTCTCTGACTCGTAGATTAAAGTAGATGGTAGCAACAACAAAGAGCCTAGTTAGGACCAAGAGGTCTGTTGCTGTTTGCTTCTCCTTTGTACTCCTTACCGATGTCTGTGCGATGTCTCCTGGTTCAATGTAACTGTCCTTCCCTCTCCATCCTCAAACCAGTAAGTTCCAACTATGGTTTTCGACTTTATTGCACACCAAGCTCTAACCTTTGAGCTATGCAAAGGCCGTTGCAAAACTTCCTGTGGTGGTTCAGTTCCCCAGAAAACACAGTTCTTTGAATTGACATAACCATCAAGATAGAAGTGGGCCTCATCACTGAACCAAACATTTTCTATCCAGTCCTCGTCTTCTTCCATTTTGTCTTTTAACCAATTGCACATTTCTACTCGAGCCCGTTCATCTTGTGCAGTCATTTTTTGCTTAACTTGAATATGATACGGGAAAAGTTTCAAGTCTAGTTTCAATATACGGACTGTGCTCATTCGACTCAGACCCAACTCTTGGGAGCGTCGTCGACAAGACTTTTTCGGACTTTGAGCAGCACACAGGCGGACAGCGTCAATGTTGTCTAAAAGAGAATCAAAGATGAGCTCAGGGGGGGCGGGGGGCAGCATGAGCCAAGCACGATGTCGCCGCTACACTTGCCTGCACCATAACAGGCTGGGACCGTCCATTAGACCCTATCCAGAAAACAAACTTAACGGCACCATAGTCTAAACGTAAAAAAAAAAAAAAAAAAAAACGTAAATCAGATGATTTAAAATATGAAAAAAATATTATTTCATTCGATGAAACCAAGATCTAGTTACTTATTTAGGAAGCAGTTGTATAAATATCTTCTTATATGTTGCAATTGTTTATGCACATCTTTTCATTAATTCAAAGCTTATGTTTTCATTATGATGAGAATACAAAGTTAACAGTGTCATTCATATTAAAGAAGGGCAGTTCTTGATTATAAATCATGATGCTCTATGAGAAGAGGAGAGAGAGGACAGGAGAGAATGAGCAGTATTTTATGGACGGAGTTGATGAAGTGAATAATGGGAAGGAAGAAGGAGAATGGGGTAAACGTAAGAGAGAAGGGAGAGGGAGTCAAAGATGAAAGGAATGATTCTGGTATATAAAGGAAGTTATTTGAGGAAACTTATAGGGAAGATAATGACAGGGAGAGATGGGAGAGAGAGAGAGAGAGAGAGAGAGAGAGAGAGAGAGAGAGAGAGAGAGAGAGAGAGAGAGAGAGAGAGAGAGAGAGAGAGAGAGAGAGAGAGAGAGAGAGAGGAAAACAAATATAAGTAAACAACGAAACAAGAGGGAGGAGGTTGGGAAGGAAGGAACGAAGAAAACTGTGAGGCAGGAGGGAAAGAATGAGCCGTAAATCTACCTTGACCTTTTTTCCCTTCACATCTTGCCTCATTTCCCTCACCTCTCGTGCCTTGTTTGCGTTAACCTGGCCCTTCCTCCTCCTCCCTCTCCCGCCATCACCCTCTTCCTCCTCCCGCACCCTCTGCCTTCCCTCCTCCCATACCCTCTTTCCCCTCTCTTCCCCCATCCTCTTCCATCCCTACCCTCTTCCTCCCTCCTCCCCTATCCTCTTTCCTCCCTTCTCCCTCACCCTCTTTCTCCCTCCTCCCTCGCCCTCTTCCTCCCTAGTTGTTTTTGGTGGTGGTTGGCGTTGGTGGTCTTGGTATTTTTTACCGAAGTATACAACATTAGTTCGCAAGATATTTCCTTTTCTTATTATTATTTTCATTATATTATTTTTCATACTTTCCTGCAATATTGCTTGTTACAATGTTATTTTTCTACCCAATGCCTGGTTCATGTTTGTTTTTCTTACTCATTTACTCACTGACGCGCGCGCGTGTGTGTGTGTGTGTGTGTGTGTGTGTGTGGATGTGTGGATTGTTGCTTTTATTGGACTTGAGTGCGGCGTTTGATACAGTGGTGCACGATACGCTATTGGAAATTTGTGAACATAATGGTATTGAACGTAGTGCTCTCTCATATCTCAAGAGCTACCTAGAAGGTCGAACCTATTGTGTACAGATAGGAGATGAGTTTTCAGACTCATTGCCTTTGAGGAGAGGAGTTCCGCAAGGGAGCGTATTGGGGCCGGTGCTGTTTTGTTTGTATACTGCGGATTTGTCTGTGGTACTCGAGAGGTATGGAATGAAATTTAAATTGTATGCTGACGACACGCAATTCTACCTGTCAGTGACAAATATACAAGAAGCTGAAGCTCATCTGGGTGCCATACTGGAAGACATTAGACAATGGATGGAGTCAAGGCAATTAAGACTAAATGAGGATAAGACGGAGTGCTTGTTTGTTGGCCGTGAGATTGATTATGGGAGGCTTGGGGTTCAGTCGTTGACAGTGAATAATATAGACATTCCGATGAGCAAATGTGTGAAAAACCTCGGTGTGTTGCTTGATAGTGAGCTTATGATGAGAGACCAGATAAAACACATAGTGCAAGTAGCTGGTTATCATTT
>NC_066533.1:2021659-2024159 GCF_024679095.1 Eriocheir sinensis
GATAAACAGAGTTCAATGTTGATAATCACGTGTCGTTGCCTTCCTGTTTTTTGGTCCGTGTGAAAGAAGGAACAGATGAACGAAAGAATGAACGAACGAAAGATCAAACGAGCGAGTGACCAAAAGAACAGAGAGGGAGTGGATGGAATTTAGGATAGAAAGATATGAAATAGTGTGCTAAGAACGAAATATAGAATGATCGCTGTTTGGTAAAATGGAAAGTAGGCTCAAACCAAAATATCCAAAAGGGTAAGAAACACCCCACTACCTTAGCAGGCAGATCGAAGGCTAAATAAAAATAGTTCTGTGAGCATTCATAATTTCTCAAATGTACCTGATGTCGGCGATGAGTTTGAATGATGTTTAGAGATTGCTAATGACAAATTAAATAATATATATATATATATATATATATATATATATATATATATATATATATATATATATATATATATATATATATATATATATATTTTTGTTTTTGTTTTTTTGCATGTGGCCTATAGTGTCGGTAGACTATTACATAGGGGCCTGATGGTCGGCTCGACCCCGTAATGGCGCAGGCAATTGTTTATAGTGGCGCCTTTATTATTGGCTCAGGCTGTCCCCCCGGAGCTCATTCTTGATATCACTTGCACAGCTTCTTCTAGAGTCCGGGTTGATAGGTGGTCTTCAGGACAGCATGTGGGTAGTCTTAGGCCACTCGGCGGTGACTAAAAAATCCCAGGTGGTTAGCGGTGGATTCGAACCCGCATCATGGACAACGCGCCGAATGCGGGGCCGGCACGCTAACCACTCAGCCACCGCCTCCCAAATTGTAATGGAAACAACGAAGAAACAGGAGTAAAGGTACCAGTGTACTGTACATTGGCCGTAAACTTTCTAAAGATCTGTTAAATGTATTTGAAAGCGAAATTTAAAATAAATTGAAACAGTCGGGATAACTGAAAAAAAAGAACCTGAAGTAAGTGATAGCTGTATATTTAATCATGGTGGCTGTGATGGTGGTGAGCAAGTAATGACTGAGCTCGGCGTGGTGTGGTGATGGTGGCTGTGGTGTATGTGACTGTGGCGGGGGTGGTTGTTGTGGTGGTAGTGGTGATTGCTGTAGCGGTGGTGGTCGTAGAGGTGGCTGTGGTGGCTGGTGGCAGGTAATGACTTTCGCTCTGTATAATGACACTTAGCATGTTGATGAGAAAAATGGTAATGAGTGGTGGTGATGAGAAGATGAATGTGTTGCGGGGAGAGGATATACAGTGGCAATGAGTGTGGTGACATGCGATTGTAGTGGCCATTTGGTGATGATACCGATGATGAGGGAGTAAATGTGTTTGGAGGGAAGACTAATGACGGTGAAGAGGATGGGAAAGAATGCTGCAGGTGAAACGCGGATGGTGATGATTTTGTGGAGGTTAATGTCAAGAGTTTTGCATTCGTTCAACTGCTTCATATATTTCATACCAGCCGCGTCAGTAGCTCTGTTAACGTGCTCAGGTGAGTGTGGGAGTAATTTACGAAAAAAAAAAAATATTGAGAACCTTGCATTAGTTACCTCATGAAGATTAAGGGTCGTATTACAAGACAGTTCGCCGCCCAAGAACACATATTTGACAAGGCTTTCGTAGGAGTTGTGGGCACTTCCGGGAGTAGTTTTATGACCCTGGTGGTAGTTTGACTCTTCCTCTCTACCGTGAATCTGAAGAGACACGCACTAGAACCCGACTGACCCCCTCTTTGACCTTTAGGAATAGCTGATGTGAGAAACGAAAGTGTCTTATAATACCAACCTAAGAATTTGATGGTTTTAGAAATGTTGATCCCTCAGTCTGTTGGTCTATTCTGCCTCAACCCAATCCGCCTCGCCCCACTTCACCCCGCCCCGCCCCGCCCCACCCTTCCTCACTCTGCCTGGACCTGCCTTGCCCCTCCTTCCTATATATTCCTCGATGACTTTTATTGCTGAGAAACTGGGCCCAGATCTAGAAGCAGAAATAATGGCTGAAGCAAACAAATCACGCTTCCGCAGCCGTAGCTCACTCCTGGCCCTTGAGTTACGGTTACAGCAAAGGAACTGAAGGAAGATAAGGATACCGCCATCGAAAATCCTGACAAACATTCGATATTTGTCATACTGAATAAATAGGGTTACTCGGGTTAGATTACCACTATATTAGAGGACAAGACAAAATTCAATAGAAAAAAAAAATACGCCGTCGACGTACAGATGAATCGAATTAGACGCAAGAACAGGACAGTCGGTTTGGACTTGGATATCTATATATTTATTTATCTGTATCTATCAGTTTATCTACATTCTCTCTCTCTCTCTCTCTCTCTCTCTCTCTCTCTCTCTCTCTCTCTCTCTCCCCCCCCTAATGCGCCCCCAACCTCTGCACTCTGCTTCGCCCCGCCAAGCGTCGTTCGACTCTGCCGTGATCCACCACTCTAAATTGTCCACTCCTCACTCTGCCCCGCTTTACCTTGCCCCGCTCTGCCCATC
>NC_066533.1:2029159-2056659 GCF_024679095.1 Eriocheir sinensis
GCTGTCCAGAAGACCACCTATCAACCCGGACTCTAGATTCTAGGATCAAAGATGAGTTCTGGGAGGGCGGCATGAGCCAATGCAAGATGGCGCCATTATAAACACTCGCCTGTGCCAGAACGGGCTGGGCCGACCATCAGGACCCACCGGGAAGAAGCCTTGGGCCGACCATCAGGCCCCACCGGGAAAAAGCCTACCGGCGCTATAGGCCGCGACGTAAAAAAAAAAAAAAAAAAAAAAAAAACTGTTCAACCTTATTTCTGTATTCTGTCCTGTCGTTCCTGTACAGCCTCTGGACCCACCGAAGAGGTGGTGCTTCTGGCATTTTGCTTCAGCTCGATGAAACGACCTGAAGATGTACTTTTCTGATTTCCCGTGGAATGATTATTGGTTTCAGGAGAGAGACCCCTCTGTGTGTGCCCAGCGCATCACAGAGTTAATTGTCTCTGGAATGGAGGAACATATTCCACATTCTTTCTCCACAACTAAAAATCCTTGGTTAAAAAAAAGCCTTGGTTCAATCACGCTTGTTCCCTTGCTATTAAAAATGGAGAGGCGTCTCACCAAAAGTACCAGAGCCTTTGCACTCCTGCTAATCATTATCTTTCCATTTCCTCACGGAATCGTGCCAAATCTATTCACTGACTTACCAAAAACACTTTTATCAGTAGTATATTTTTCTAATTATCCCAGAGACTAGCACCTAGCCAAAAATATCTCTAGCAACTTTACTTCTTCATCTTTCCATCCTCTCCTTAATCCTAACAGCAGTGAACTCTTCTTTCAAATTTTCTCTAAAAAATACTCTGAATGATTCAGGGTGTCGGGACCCAGAAGACGAGGAAACAGAGGAATGACAGATATACAACAGTGTAAACATTTCATAGGACAAACGATAACAAAAGAGGGGAAACAACGAGGGTAAAGGAAAACAGATACCCAGAAAGGAATGACAGATAAACAACTGTGTAAACATATGACAGGACAAACACTAACAAGAAGGGTGACATATACAACAGTGTAAACATCTCGAAGGACAAACGATAACAAAAAGGGGAAACAACGAGGGTAAAGGAAAACAGATACCCAGACTCAGATACAGAAAACAGATACCCAGTAGGCGTGGTCAGAACGTGTGAACAACCATTCAAAAAGACTCTGAATGCTGTGACGTCATTCGTGGCAACATGTTATAAGCCAAAAACTCAAAAGAAAAGTCACTGTGGGAGTGTCTTAAGAGTGAACCACGAATAGCAGGAGAAGCAAAACAATACAACATAATGAGCGAGTCAATGGGTGTGACAGGAAGTATTGGCCACTGGTTATGTAGAAAATTAAGGCGTGTCAAGGATGTAAGTCCGCCTCAAGCAAAGAAAAATGTGACCTAGAAATCAGTGGTATGAGCAGACCGAGGTTTGATCTCGCTTCAAGCAGACCTGCTACTCACTCAGCTGAGAATGGCTGTTGTGATCTTAAGCGTGAGTAGAAATTCGAGAATCTCAGGGAAACCGACTGTATTGTCCTGGAGATTATAATGTAGGAGATGTGAAGTAGGATTGTGAGTGGGACAGGATTGTGATTATTTTATTGCGATGTAAGCAGAGAGATACAAACCACTGCTTGTGGAATGACGAGTGTTATTACTATGGCTGGAGTAGGTAGGAAGACACCTACCGAACGGGCGCAAGCCACTCCCGGTGAGGTATATATGGGAGGTGAGAAGGGAGCTGAAGCCCTCCAAAGACCCTTCCCACGTCCTCACTAACCGTTTCCCTATTGTCTCACCAACACCGGAGAGTAGTTCAGCATGCTCTCTAAAGACAGATCCTCTCTTTATCCACACCACACTACATTCACATAACATATACACCTTTTTCCAAAATTCAAAATTCAAAATGGCTCAATTAAGCAATGCCTCGGAGTCCCCGCCTGGGGGGGGGACCACAAATTCCCCCAGGGAGGACTCCACTTCTGGCTGCCGACCCGAGAGGTGTCTTGATAACTCCTCGAACCTCTTTCTTCTCAATTTCTGCAACATTCGCGGTCTTCGCTCTAATTTTCATTCTGTGGAACATCATCTCTCCTCCTCTAAACCTCACCTTCTCTTCCTTACCGAAACACAGGTTTCTGAGGCTACTGACAGCAATCTCTACTCTGTTCCCTCCTACTATCTCTATCCTAAATTTCAATCCAAAGCTGGATGTTGCGCCTACGTGCGCAACGACATCACTTGCTCTCGTGCCCACGACCTTGACTCTTCTGAATTTTCCACCATCTGGTTAAGACTTCACTGTCATTCTATTACTAAATACATCTGTGCTGTTTATCTCTCACCTAACTCTACCAACTATGTAAAATTCTTTGACTATTTGAATTCTAAAGTGGAGCACATCTTGACCCACTCTCCCTTCGCTGAAATCTCCATCCTAGGAGATTTCAATGTTCACCACCAGCTTTGGCTTTCATCCTCTTTCACTGACCATCCTGGTGAACAAGCCTACAACTTTGCTATCCTCAACGACCTAGAGCAGTTGGTCCAGCACCCTACACGTATTCCTGACCGTCTTGGAGATCGGCCCAACATTCTAGACCTCTTCCTTACCTCAAACCCTTCTGCTTATTCTGTCAAACTGTTCTCTCCGTTGGGCTCCTCCGATCACAATCTTATTTCTGCATCCTGTCCTATCGCTCCTGTACATCCTCTGGACCCACCGAAGAGGCGATGCTTCTGGCATTTTGCTTCAGCTCGGTGGGACGACCTGAGGATGTACTTTTCCGATTTCCCGTGGAATGATTATTGCTTCCAGGATAGAGACCCTCTGTGTGTGCTCAGCGCATCACAGAGGTGATTGTCTCTGGAATGGAGGCATACATTCCTCGTTCTTTCTCTACTCCTCACGCTAAAAAGCCTTGGTTTAATCACGCTTGTTCTCGTGCTGTCAATGATAGAGAGGTAGCTCACAAAAGATACCAGAGCCTTCAAACTAATGCTAATTATGAACTTTACATTTCTGCCCGAAATCGTGCCAAATCTATTCTCCGACTAACCAAAAATTCTTTCATTAACAGAAAATGTCAAAACCTTGCTTTCTCTAACTCTTCACGTTACTTCTGTCATCTAGCCAAAACATCTCCTCCAACTTCACTTCTTCATCTTTCCTCCACTCAGTCCTGACGGCGACACTGCCGTCTCATCTATCTCTAAGGCTGAACTCTTCTCTCAAACTTTTTCTAAAAACTCCACTCTGGACGATTCTGGGCATATTCCTCCTACTCATCCCCTCTGACTCCTTTATGCCTGTTATAAAGATTCTTCAAAATGATGTTTTCTATGCCCTCTCTGGCCTCAATCCTCAGAAGGCTTATGGACCTGATGGAGTGCCGCCTAGTGTCCTTAAAAACTGTGCCTCCGTGCTGTCACCCTGCCTGGTCAAACTCTTTCGCCTCTGCCTGTCAACATCTACCTTTCCTTCTTGCTGGAAGTATGCCTTCACACAGCCTGTACCTAAGAAGGGTGACCGCTCCAATCCCTCAAACTACCGTCCTATTGCTTTACTTTCTTGTCTATCTAAAGCTTTTGAATCAATCCTTAACCGGAAGATTCAAAAGCACCTTTCCACTTCTGACCTTCTATCTGATCGCCAGTATGGGTTCCGCAAGGGGCGTTCTACTGGTGATCTCCTAGCCTTCTTAACTGACTCTTGGTCATCCTCTCTTAGCCGTTTCGGTGAAACTTTTGCTATTGCGCTGGACATATCAAAAGCTTTTGATAGGGTCTGGCACAAATCTTTGCTTTCTAAACTACCCTCCTACGGTTTCTATCCTTCTCTCTGTACCTTTATCTCCAGTTTCCTTTCTGACCGTTCTATTTCTGCCGTGGTAGACGGTCACTGTTCTTCCCCTAAATCTATTAACAGTGGTGTCCCACAGGGTTCTGTCCTATCTCCCACTCTTTTTCTGTTGTTCATTGATGATCTTCTTTCCAAAACGAACTGTCCTATCCATTCCTACGCCGATGATTCCACTCTGCATTATTCAACTTCTTTAATAGAAGACCCACCCTTCAGGAACTTAACGACTCAAGGCTGGAGGCTGCAGAACGCTTAGCCTCAGCCCTTACTATTTTTTCCGATTGGGGCAAGAAGAACCTGGTGTCCTTCAACGCCTCAAAACACAGTTTCTCCACCTATCCACTCGACACAATCTTCCAAACAACTATCCCTATTTTTGACAACACCCAGCTATCACCTTCCTCAACACTAAACATCCTCGGTCTATCCTTAACTCAAAATCTCAACTGGAAACTTCATATCTCATCTCTTACTAAACCAGCTTCCTCGAGGCTGGGCGTTCTGTACCGTCTCCGCCAGTTCTTCTCCCTGCACAGTTGCTGTCCATATACAGGGCCTTGTCCGCCCTCGTATGGAGTATGCATCTCATGTGTGGGGGCTCCACTCACAGCTCTTCTGGACAGAGTGGAGGCAAAGGCTCTTCGTCTCATCAGCTCTCCTCCTCATACTGATAGTCTTCTACCTCTTAAATTCCGCCGCAATGTTGCCTCTCTTTCTATCTTCTATCGATATTTCCACGCTGACTGCTCTTCTGAACTTGCTAACTGCATGCCTCCCCCCCTCCCGCGGCCCCGCTGCACTCGACTTTCTACTCATGCTCATCCCTATACTGTCCAAACCCCTTATGCAAGAGTTAACCAGCATCTTCACTCTTTCATCCCTCACGCTGGTAAACTCTGGAACAATCTTCCTTCATCTGTATTTCCTCCTGCCTACGACTTGAACTCTTTCAAGAGGAGGGTATCAGGACACCTCTCCTCCCGAAACTGACTTATCTTTCGGCCACCTCTTTGGATTCTTTTTAGGAGCAGCGAGTAGCGGGCTTTTTTTTTTTATTAATGTTTACTTTTTTGTGCCCTTGAGCTGTCTCCTTTGCTGTAAAAAAAAAAAAAAAAAAAAAAAAAATTGGCAACAACTGAGCACATATTGTAGTATTATGTTTAAGACATGTCGTTTGTCATATGTTGCATCCATTGCTGAATATGCCAGTGTTATGATCGTCTGAGCATAGAATATTGCGTTAGGCAATTACTTTCATTTAATTTTAAATAAATGTATATTTTCTTTTTCCCTTGTTTATCCCCGAACACCAGTCTCCAATAACAACTTAAGCAGGACCACGCTACCAGGGATACGAGACGGTGAGATCATCTATGGAGTAATTAATGAGTGATAAAAGAGGTGTTTTAATACAAGTTAATGCAAATGAAATAAAATATAAAGATTAAATACAAGAAAAGAAGGGTCCAAAAAGGGCATATTCCTCCTACTCATCCCCCCTCTGACTCCACTATGCCTATAATTAAGATTTTTCAGAATGATATTTTCTATGCCCTCTTTGGCCTCAATCCTCAAGACTTATGGACCTGATGGAGTGCCTCCTATTGTCCTCAAAAACTGCGTCCGTGTTGACACCCTGCCTGGTCAAACTTTCGTCTCTGCCTTTCAACATCTACTGTTCCTTCCTGCTAGAAGTACGCCTACATAAAGACTGTGCCCAAGAAGAGTGACCGTTCCAATTCCTCAAACTACCGTCCTATAGCTTTACTTTCCTGTCTTTCTAAAGCTTTTAAATCAATCCTTAGCCGGAGAATTCTTAAACATCTATCCACTTCTGACCTATCTGATCGCCAGTATGGGTTCCGCAAGGGGCGTTCTTTAGGTGATCTTCTTGTCTTCCTAATAGACTTTTACTCATCCTCTCCTTGCCGTTTCGGTGAAAAACTATCTGTTGCCTTATAAATCTCGAAGCTTTTAACAATCTGGCACAAATCTTTTCTTTCCAAACTACTCTCCTACAGATTCTATCCTTCTCTCTGTACTTGCACCACTAGTTTCCTTTCTGGCCGATCTATCGCTGCAGTGGTAGACGATCACTGTTCTTCCCCTAAACCTATCAACAGTGGCGTCCCGCAGGGCTCTGTCCTATCTCCCACCTTCTTTGTGGTTAAATGGTGGCGTTCCTTCCAAAACAAACTGTGCTATTCATTCATACGCCGATGACTCTACTCTTCATTACTCAACATCTTTTGATAGAAGACCCTCTCAACAAGAACTATATGATTCCAGGCTGTAGGCTGCAGAACGCTTAACAGCACACTTTACTATTATACCCACTTGGGGCAAGAACAATTTGGTGTCCTTCAACGCCTCAAAAACTCGATTTCTCAACCTGTCAACTCCACGCAATCTTCCACACACCTACGTATCCCCTATTCGTTAATAACACTCATCTGTCACCTTTTACAATAGATATCTTCAGTCTATCCTTAACCCAAAATCTCAACGGGAAACTTCACACCTCTTCTCTTACTAAATAAGGTTCCTCGAGGTTTGGCGTTCTGTATCGTCTCCGCTAGTTCTTTTCCCCCTTCCAGATGCTATCCATATACAGAGGCCTTGTCTGCCCTCGTATGGGGTAGACATCTCATGTGTATGGGAGCTTCATACACACAGCTCTTGTGGACAGAGTAGAGTATAAGACTTTTCATCTCATCAACTCCCCTCCTCATACTGATACTCTTCTACCTCTTACATTCAGCCGCCATGCTGCCTCTCTATCTTCCATCGATATTCTCATGATGACTACTCTTCTGAACTTGCTAACTGCATATCTCCTTCTCTTCCGCGGCACCGATGCACTCTACTTTTTACTTTAGCTCATCCCTATACTGTTCAAAATCCTTATGCAAGAGTTAACCAGCATCTTCATTCTTTCATCCCTTGCACTGGTCAACTCCGGAACAATTTGATTCGTCTGTATTTCCTCTTGCCTACAACTTGAACTCTTTCAAGAGGAGAGTATCAAGACACCTCTTCTCCCGAATTAACCTCTCTTGAGTCACTTCTGAACTTTTTTTTTAGGGACAGTTTTTAGCGGGCGTCCGTGGGAATCCTATACTGTTCGTACATGAAGAATCAGATCTTGTGATCAGTTCTAGCAATAACCTGGATCATAGAAATATGATCTCTCAGTTTATACCATTCTCAGGTTCAGAGCGAGGTACTGTCAGTGTAAGACGCCGGAAGAAATGTTATTCTTGTATATTTTATTGGTGAGACCCCACCTGGGGTGTGGAGTGCAATTCTGATCGCTCACTTACGTCCTGAAAGTATGTTGACTTTCTCAAGATAGGAAAGGGACTCGCCACGAAGACGATACCATCAGGTGGAGCACAGCCGAATGAATAACGACTCAGCCTCAAGCTGAAAAAGAGATGACAGCGCTGGGACTTGATAGAGGGTTTAAAGTACCTTGACGATCTTACTATGCAATATTCGGCCAGCTGTCTCCTACTCTTGGGCGGCACACAATGACACACCTATCAAGATCATCCTCCTGCGGTCAGTTGTTCCAAGAATTTTGAACTCTTTAATCAGTTAGTTGTACCTTGAACATTCGGTGCATCGATTCGAGCGAGGATTGCAGTATAGACAACGACATTGTTATATTTTTTCGAACCAAATCATTCACCATTGGAACAACCTTCAATCATCAGACGTTAGTGGGAAAACGTTCAACTTGTCTAGAAATTATATTAGCTGCGATAGAAATTAACTGAACATTACCGTAAGTACATACTGCAGGTGCTTTAGAATGTTCTGCAGGAACTACATGAAGTGCCAAGCGTGTGGATTAAATCACTAAGGGTCCTCTCCCACATAGCCGATTTCGCACTACGATGGTCCACGATGGCCCATCCCTCAAAATCGGCGTTGGCTGTCGTGGACCGTAGTGTGTCATCGTGCGATTACAGACCGAAAATGGGTCACAACGACATGGCGAGGGAGGATCGCACGTCTACGCACGACTATATCGCATACAACGACGACTGTCGAGCGGGCATCGAGGCATGGCCGCACGACATCGCACGACATCGCATGACATCGGCCGACATGTCGGCGCATATGTCAGTACGGCAGCGTACGACGTACTCGATGACAGCCCGACATGAACGATGGCCTTTCGAATATCGCACGACTGTCGCTCGAAGGGCGCACGACACCACAACGACGTCGAGCGCACGTCGTGCACTTACCGTGGGTGGAGGTGTGTCTACCCTGTAACTTGAGATAGGTACAGGCAGGAGGAAGGACCCCTGGGCGGCTGAGGAAGGCGGTGAAGGTGGTGATGGGCGAAGCAGGTAGCGTGAGTGGACGCGAGGAGACCGGCGAGCAGACAGGGGCGATGGAGCGTAGTGTCGTCAGCCGACGGGCGCGCGGTATACTACGGGGCAGCGGGCAGCCTCGGGCATCTGTCGCTGGCAAGCGCGCGCGATTTAAACCGTCGGCCGACTATGAGGATTATGTCGGCCGACGTCTTGGAGCCATCGCACGTCCCCCCCCCGACATCGGCCGACATCGCACGACGTCGTACGCTGCCATCGTGGGTATCGAGCTGTCGGCCAGCGTCGGCCGATTATTTTGAACATTCCAAAAAAATCGGCGGTCGTCGCCGATGCTCCGCTGTCGGCCGACGTCGGCCGACGGGGGCCGACGTCGGCCGACCCCCGTCGACCGACATAGGGGATTATTCGTGCAAGCAGCGTAATCCTATGCCGATGGCTATACTTTTGACGCCGATGCTCACATTTCGGAGCATCGTAGACCATCGTAGTGTGAAATCGGCTATGTGGGAGAGGAGCATAAGGCCCCTTTCGCACGGGGCCACTAAGCAGCGCTGCTGCTGGTTGGTTAATAATGGAGATGGATGAAGGCTTTCACACGCAGCCACGACCACGAAAAGTAGCGCTGTTCGTCACGATACATGGCATTCAATAGGAGCTTTCACAGGTAGCTGCAGCCGCGCCACTTTTAGCAGCACGTGCGTGGCACGACTCTAGCGCTGCTAACGCCTTACTCAATTTTAGCAGCAGTGCTGAGAAGCGCTGGTAATTCGACATTACCCCTAACACTCTCTTAAAAGATAAACAGGGCTGCTAAAACTGAGTCGCGCATGAGTTCCGCTGCTGAGAAGTGCTGCTGAGTGGCCACGTGTGAAAGGGACCTATAGCAGGGAGCCTCGTTTCTTTGTCTTTTTTTACAGCAAAGAAAACAGTTCAAGGGCAAAAAAAAAAAAAAAAAAAAAGGAAACAATAATGAAAAATAAAAGCCCGCTAATCTCTGCTCTTATATAAAAAAAAAGGTTCAGAAGAGTGGCCAAAAGAGAGGTCAATTCCGGGAGGAGTGTCCTGATATTTTCCTCTTGAAAGAGTTCAAGTCGTAGGCAGGAGGAAATACAGATGAGGGAAGATTGTTCCAGAGTTTACCAGCGTGAGGGATGAAAGAGTGAAGATGCTGGTCAACTCTTGCGTAAGGGTTTTGGACAGTATAGGGATAAGCCTGAGTAGAAAGTCGTGTGCAGCGGGGCCGCGGGAGGAGGGAAGGCATGCAGTACGCAAGTTTAGAAGAGCAAACAGCGTGAAAATATCGATAAAAGATATAAAGAGATGCAACATGGAGGCGGAATTTAAGAGGTAGGAGACTATCAGTAAGAGGAGGGGAGTTGATGACACGAAGAATCTTATACTCTTCTCTGTCCAAGAGAACTGTGTGTGTGGAGCCCCCCCCAAACGTGGGATGCATACTCCATACTAGGGCGGACAAGGCCCCTGTATATGGATAGCAACTGTGCGGGAAAAAAGAAATGGCGGAGACGATACAAAACGCCCAACCTCGAAGAAGCTGATTTAGTGAGAGAAGAGAGAAGAGATGTGAAGATGTTTCCATGTTTCCAGTTAAGATTTTGAGTTAGGGATAGACCGAAGATGTTGTTAGCTACCATGGCTCATGCTGCCTGCTCTTCCATGTTTCCTCTCTCTCCTCCTCCTCCACCTCCTCCTCCTCCTCCTTTTCCTCTTCCTCCTCCTCCTCCTCCTCCTCCTCCTCCTCCTCCTCCTCCTCCTCCTTCTTCTCCTTTTCCTCCCCTGCTCCTTTTCCTCATCCCATTCCTGAGCCTCCTCCTTTCCTTCCTTTCTACAGGTATTCTACCCAGCCTCTAGTCTCAGTCTTCCTCCGATGTTTCTCTCACTATCCCGGAAGGCTCTAATCACTTCGGAGTCTTCGCGGCGGTGTTCTTTTTTCCTGCGGAAGTCCTCGAAGCACACCTGGTGAAAGGTGACTTGGGCCACGGCCCACAAGGCTCGTGCATGAAGGGGGACACATGTTGTGATGCTCTTAGGTGGCTGACTCCTTTCTCTCTATCCAGTGTGGGTGATGGGTAACCACGCCGGCCCCAGTCTTTTTGGGACAAAGCTCAGGGATAAATTCGACCGGGTTGACAAGGTTGCCAGCCTCAAATCCGAAGGCTCATCATTCATATTGGGAATTTTCTGGGTTTTCTGGCCCTGCGGAGGTCTCCATACTTTTATTTTCCTGGGGCACTGGGAAACCGCAGTATGTCTTTTCAATGCATTTAACTTTTTTAAATTGTATTATGGTGACACCCTTAAGTTTACAGTAATTGCGCTCTATATGCTTTCATTGTCAGTAAAGAAATTGCTAATTCAAAATGCCGTCCGAACTGAGAGATTGCGAGGTATGTTGCGAGAAGTTCGCTCCTAAGTATTTTAGAAACTCCTCTGCTTGTCGCTTTTGTGTTAGCGACCGTAAGTATGACGATTTGAAAATAAAATATGACCTTTTAGAAAAACAACACGAATCCCTGAAGGAGTTTGTTGCGGCCAACATAGTTGTGCCGCAGACTAGCGACACTGCCCCTTCTTTGCCCAACCCGACCGTACCGACCTATGCCCAAGTCACGAGAATTCCGAGTACCGAAGCACCTGATGACGGTTTCATTCCCGTAAGGAATGGAGCCAGGCCTTATACGCCAAGAAAAATGTTGGAACTCACGACCTTCAATCGATTTGATATTTTAAAGGAGAAAGTTGATGAGGAACACGAAACTCGGTTGATTGGCGATTCAATGATCAGAGGTCAGTTAACAGATTTTGCGGTCGTGCTTCATATGAGAAACGTACAAGTGCATGTGTTTCCCCGGTATAGTTGTAGATGGCATCACTGCGGCGCGCGACGTTGCTATGACCGGCTCAGACCAAAACTCACTGTTCGTCATCCATGTCGAAACAAACGACGTAAAGGCCAATCGTTCAGAAGAAATAATGGAAAAGTATCATAGATTGATCCGGCAGTTCAAGGAAAAAAAAAAAAAAAAACATAATGATATCTGTTATCCTCCCGCGGATGAGAGAAAGTAACGCCTTTTACAGTATAGCCTTCAGCACTAACAGCTGACTACAGTCATTATGTGCTCAAGAAAATGTTGAGTTTGTGAACTTTTGGAATAACTTCTATGGTGCAAATGACTTGTACGAACGCGATGGTGTGCATCTAAATCCCGTCAGGGCGGCTAGACTTGGAAGACTCCTTAGTGAGCGGGTGTCATTTTTCAGAGAAAAAAAAAAAAAAACAGCGAAACCTGACAGAGAACGCCACGTAAACAATCAAAGGACCACCAGCCAATCCCACCATGACCATATAAACGCGTAAACGCGTAAACTCCCGCAGCATTCGAAATTAATTCATAGACCTGGAAGAACTTGCTGCAACGGAAAACTTCCACATTATCGCCGTCGCGGAGTCACGGTTGAATACAAGTAACAGAGACTTTATTGCGGAATTTAACTTACCCGGGTATTCAATTTTTCTTTCTGACAGAGAAAACAGAGTTGGTGGTGGCGTCGTCTTATATATTCGTGCTGGTTTAAATCCACGTGTTATCAATGTAGAAAGAATAAATAATATAGACATCGTTTTCGTAGAAATTAAAAACCATTCAAGTAAATTAGTTATTGGCTTTGTTTATAGACCTCCAAACCAAGCAATGGAAATAGACAGAAAACTGTTTCAACAAATTTCTAACATATGCAATCAATTTGAAGCTGTAATTATGGGAGACTTAACTTACCAGTAAAGAGTTGGGGAGACACGTTAAATATACACATATGTGACGATCTATACAGTAACTTATTAGAAAGTGCGCTTTATCAGCATGTGCATAAACCAACTCGGCGAAAATAACATACTCGATCTAGTTCTCACAACTAAAGAAAGCCTAGTTAATGATTTCAATGTTGGTACAGAATTCAGCGACAGCGATCATCGAATGATTTCGTTTAAGATAAAAATCAAAGAGGACATGAAAACGAGTGAAGAAGAAATACCTGATTACCGACGTGCCGATTTTGACAAACTAAGAAATTTACTAGGGAATGCAGACTGGAACGAAATTTCTGCAGCCTCAGATATAAATAAAGCTTGGGAAACATTCACATAATCCTTAAGTAGAGCCGTGAATTTATGCGTACCATTCCGTAAAAGACGACCAACAGCCAACTGGAAGCCTAAGTGGTGGAACAATCAACTCAAGCGCCAAATTGAGAATAAAAATCGAGCACGTCGCAAATACTTGATTACAAATAATGAAACAGATAAAATTGAATTCCAAAGATTACGCCGAGAAACAAAACGAATCATACGTCTCAATAAAAGAAACCTAGAGCTTCATATTGCAAGCGCCAGCAAAAGAAATCCTAAAGAATTTTTTGCCTACGTAAGAAATAAAAAAAGTTCACATCCCCAGTATTGGCCCAATAGCAATTGCAAGTGGCGAATCCCCGAATGATGACAAAGAAATTGCTAACATATTGAATGATTTTTTTGCCTCCGTTTTTACAGAAGAAATCTTATCCCCTAGATATATTGACGACACATCCTTGAGTAGTATTAGCGACATTGTAGAAGGTGATATAGTACAAATTATCGATAATATTAAAGTAAACAAAACGCCCCGCCCAGATATAATATCCGCGCGTAATCTTAAAAAGGCAAAACATCAGATCAGCAAGCCCCTCTTGAGCATATTCTCAAAGTCACTAAACACAGGAAATGTACCACTAGAATGGAAACTCGCTAACGTAACTCCTATTTAAAAAAGGCGACAAGTCGCAACCAGGTAATTATCGACCGATCAGTCTAACGTCAATCGTGTGCAAAATTTTGGAGACGATCATTCGTGAAAAAATGCTTTTTTTTTTTTTAAGATAACAGACTAATTAAGGATTCGCAACATGGTTTTCGAAACAAACGTTCCTGTTTGACTAGTCTTCTTGGTTTCTTCAACTACATCTTTAATGTATACGATGAAAGTCAATCAGTAGACATTCTATATTTGGACTTTTAAGAAAGCATTTGACAAGGTCCCGCACAACCGCCTCCTTAGTAAATTGCAAGCTCACGGTATAAATGGTAATATTCATAAGTGGCTCAAAGACTGGCTTACCGACCGTAAACAGAGAGTTGTTATGAATGGCATATCATCTGACTGGCGAAATGTCAAAAGCGGTGTTCCACAGGGGTCGGTGTTGGGACCTGTTCTGTTTTTAGTGTACGTAAATGACATTGACGAGGGGCTATCGTGTAATATATCGAAATTTGCCGGCGACACAAAAATAGCCAGCAGAGTCACTACGATAACGGATAAAAAGCACTGCCAAGCTGATCTCAAACGTTTAAGTAGTTGGGCACGAACATGGCAAATGAATTTCAATACTGAAAAGTGCAAAGTTATGCATATCGGAATCAACAACGATCGTATTCATTATCAGATTAACGGAGTGCGATTTTCTGAAGCCACCAATGAAAAAGATTTTGGTGTAATAATTTCGAACGATCTTAAACCGTGTCAACATTGCACAGAAATAAAAAAAACTGCCAACAAACTGATCGGATTTATTGGTTGTACATTTGAACACAAATCAGAAAAGTAATATTGACACTTCAATTCGTTAGTTTGCCCACATCTTGAGTATTGCGTTCAGTTTTGGTCTCCCTATTACAGAAAAGATATACATATAGATACAGATATATAGCTACTAAAATGATCCCTAGACTCTGAAACAAACCGTAGGAAGACAGACTTAGAGAACTTAACTTATTCAGGCTATCAAAGCGGAGGCTAAGAGGTGACCTTATAGAAGTGTTTAAATTTTTCAAGGGATTTGATAACGTTAATGTTCATGATGATGATGATGATCAATCAAGTGTAACAAGAAACAATGGATACAAAATAACGAGGAAACGTTTCAACTCAAATGAAACAAAACACTTTTTCTTCAACCGTGTCATCAATATATGGAATGGTTTGCCTCAAAACGTCGTCGAAAGCGAAATTATTTGCACGTTGAAAAAAACGACTAGACAAATATTAGAAGCTAACCCAAACATCCGCTATTTTGCTCCGGTCTAGCAGAAAGTAGTGTTAGCTTAGTTGTCGTGTATGATCTTCCTTCTGTCCATGTAAAATTCCATTGTAGTTTTTCTATACTACATGGTATTCTTTCTTTTCATGCCAGCCACGGCTGGAGGGACTGGTGGGAGGGGAGGAACCTTCGCCTTCTCTGTCCTGTGTCTCTGACTCATAGATTAGAGTAGATGGTAGCAAGAACAAATAGCCTAGTTAGAACCAAGAGGTCTGTTGCTGTTTGTTTTTCATTTGTACTCCTCTGTACTCCTTTGTACTTCTCTTTCAATATATCTTCATAAAATAATGTGTCATTGTGTGCCGCCGAAGGGTAGGACACAGGTGGCCGAATATTGCATAGTGCATAGACCATACCTGTTGAGGAGAGGGTAGAGAGGGAGTGGAAGATGGGAAAAATGAGGAGGCGGAGGATGAGGAGGAAGACATGCAGAATTACAAAGGAAGGGAATGGAGAAAAGAGAGGGTAGATGACGAGGGAAAAGTGAAGTGGAATGGTGAAGAGAAGGGAAAGGTAGGAAAGGATAGGGAGAAAGGGAAAGGAAGAGCAAAGGAAAACACGGAAAAGTGAGGACAGAAGGAAGGGATGGCACTATATAGCAGAAAAAATGAGTACGAGAAAATAGGAGGGAGAGGAGTAATAAGAGGAGGAAGAGGAAGAAGAGGAAGAGAAAGAAGTAGAAGGGTGATAATTCAATGAAATGAAAGAAAGCAATTGAGAACTAAGAATAATTTCTTTATGGTATCAGTTTATATTCTTGTTCCGATATCCTGCTTTATTTTTTCTCTATAGTCATGATTTTTTTGAGTTTCTTTGTCCGCTACTGGTGCTGCTTCTCGTCATCATGAGCTTTTGTTGGTCCACTGCAGGAAAAAGGCCTTTCACAACACTCTATTTTTCTGTCTGATTTTACTGTACTCTATCTTGCTCTGACCTACATTTTTGGGTTGTCACTTTCAGTTTCGTAGTGCACCTATTTTTTTTTTTTTTTACAACAAAGGAAACAGCTCAAGGGCACACAAATAAAGGAAACAATAATAAAAAAAAAAGCCCGCTACTCGCTGCTCCTAAAAAAGAATCAAAAGAGGTGGCCGAAAGAGAGGTCAATTTCGGGAGGAGAGGTGTCCTAATACCCTTCTCTTGAAAGAGTTCAAGTCGTAGGCAGGAGGAAATACAGATGAAGGAAGATTGTTCCAGAGTTTACCAGCGTGAGGGATGAAAGAATGAAGATGCTGGTTGACTCTTGCATAAGGGGTTTGGACAGTATAGGGATGAGCATGAGTAGAAAGTCGTGTGCAGCGGGGCCGCGGGAAGGGGGGAGGCATGCAGTTAGCAAGTTCAGAAGAGCAGTCAGCGTGAAAATATCGACAGAAGATAGAAAGAGAGGCAACATCGCGACGGAATTTAAGAGGTAGAAGACTATCAGTAGGAGGAGGAGAGCTGATGAGACGAAGAGCCTTAGACTCCATTCTGTCCAGAAGAGCTGTGTGAGTGGAGCCCCCCCACACGTGAGATGCATACTCCATACGAGGGCGGACAAGGACCCTGTATATGGATAGCAACTGCGCGGGGGGGAATAACTGGCGGAGACGATACAGAACGCCCAACCTCGAGGAAGCTGATTTAGCGAGAGACGAGCTGTGAAGTTTCCAGTTGAGATTTTGAGTTAAGGATAGACCGAGGATGTTTAGTGTCGAAGATGGTGATAGCTGAGTGTTGTCGAAGAATAGGGGATAGGTGTTTGGAAGATTGTGTCGAGTTGATAGGTGGAGAAATTGAGTTTTTGAGGCATTGAAGGACACAAGGTTCTTTCTGCCCCAATCGGAAATGATATCAAGGTCTGATATTAGGCTTTCTGCAGCCTCCAGTCTGGAGTCGTGTACTTCCTGTTGTGATGGTCTTCTATTGAAAGAAGTTGAATAATGCAGAATGGAGTCGTCGGCGTATGAGTGGACAGGGCTGTTTGTTATGGAAAGAAGATCATTGATGAATATCAGGAAGAGAGTGGGTGATAGGACAGAGCCCTGTGGAACACCACTGTTGATAGGTTTAGCGGAAGAACAGTGACCGTCTACCACCGCAGAGATAGAATGGCCGGAAAGGAAACTGGAGATAAAGGAACAGAGAGAGGGATAGAATCCGAAAGAGGGCAGTTTAGAAAGCAAAGACTTGTGCCACACTCTATCGAAGGCTTTCGATATGTCTAGCGCAACAGAGAAAGTTTCACCGAAACGGCTAAGAGAGGATGACCAAGAGTCAGTTAAGACAGCAAGAAGATCGCCAGTAGAACGCCCCTTGCGGAACCCATACTGGCGATCAGGTAGAAGGTTAGAAGTGGAAAAGTGCTTTTGAATCTTCCGGTTAAGGATTGATTCAAAAGCTTTAGATATACATGAAAGCAAAGCTATAGGGTTGAAACGGTCACTCTTCTTAGGCACAGGCTGTACAAAGGCATACTTCCAGCAGGAAGGAAAGGTAGATGTTGATAGGCAGAGACGAAAGAGTTTGACCAGGCAGGGTGTCAGCACGGAAGCACAGTTTTTAAGGACAATAGGAGGCACTCCATCAGGTCCATAAGCCTTCTGAGAGTTGAGGCCAGAGAGGGCATAGAAAACATCATTCTTAATAATCTTAATAACAGGCATAAAGGAGTCAGAGGGGGGATGAGTAGGAGGAATATGCCCAGAATCGTCCAGGGTGGAGTTCTTACAGAGAGTTTGAGCGAAGAGTTCAGCCTTGGAGACAGATGAGACGGCAGTGCTGCCGTCAGGGTTAAGGAGCGGAGGGAAAGAGGAAGAAGTGAAATTGGAGGAGATATTTTTGGCTAGATGCTAGAAGTCACGGGAAGAATTAGAAGAAGCAAGGTGTTGACATTTTCTATTGATAAAAGAAGTTTTGGTAAGTCGGAGAATAGATTTGGCACGATTCCGGGCTGAAATGTGAAGGTCATAGTTAGCGGGAGCTCGAAGGCTCTGGAACCTTTTGTGAGCTGCCTCTCTATCTTTAATAGCACGAGAACAAGCATGATTAAACCAAGGCTTTTTAGCATGAGGTGTAGAGAAAGAACGTGGAATGTATGCCTCCATTCCAGAGACAATCACCTCTGTGATGCGCTGGGCACACACAGAGGGGTCTCTCTCCTGGAAGCAGTAATCATTCCACGGGAAATCGGAAAAGTACATCCTCAAGTCGTCCCACCGAGCTGAAGCAAAATGCCAGGAGCATCGCCTCTTCGGTGGGTCCAAAGGATGTACAGGAGCGATAGGACAGGAAACAGAAATAAAGTTATG
The DNA here is from genome assembly GCF_024679095.1 of Eriocheir sinensis. NCBI lineage: Eukaryota > Metazoa > Arthropoda > Malacostraca > Decapoda > Varunidae > Eriocheir > Eriocheir sinensis. The sequence goes on from NC_066533.1 coordinate 2,046,803, forward strand.
ATCGGAGGAGCCCAACAGAGAGAACAGTTTGACAGAGTAAGCAGAAGGATTAGAGGTAAGGAAGAGGTCTAGAATGTTGGGCCTGTCTCCAAGACGGTCGGGAATACGTGTAGTCTGCTGAACCAACCGCTCTATTTGTTGAGGAGAGCAAAGTTGTAGGCTTGTTCACCAGGCTGGTCAGTGAAAGAGGATGAAAGCCAAAGCTGGTGGGGAACATTGAAATCTCCCAAGATGGAGATTTCAGCGAAGGGAGAGTGAGTCAAGATGTGCTCCACTTTAGAATTCAAATAGTCAAAGAATTTTACATAGTTAGTAGAGTTAGGTGAGAGATAAACAGCACAGATGTATTTAGTAATAGAATGACAATGAAGTCTTAGCCAGATGGTGGAAAATTCAGAAGAGTCAAGGTCGTGGGCACGAGAGCAAGTGATGTCGTTGCGGACGTAGGCGCAACATCCAGCTTTGGATTGAAATTTAGGATAGAGATAGTAGGAGGGAACAGAGTAGAGGTTGCTGTCAGTAGCCTCAGAAACCTGTGTTTCGGTGAGGAAGTGAAGATGAGGTTTAGAGGAGAGATGGTGTTCCACAGAATGAAAATTAGAACGAATACCACGAATGTTGCAGAAATTGATAAGGAGAAGGTTCGAGGAGTTATCAGGACACCTCTCAAGTCGGCAGCCAGAAGGGGAGTCCTCCCTGGGGGAATTATTATCAGTTCTGCGCATAATATGGCCGGCTCAGGTTAATTTCTTAATAGTCAGTATAGTATCTTATATAGTTGTCTGTTTTCTACTCCTTGCTGCTCGCTTCCTGTCTCTCCATGTTGTTCCCAGCATTTTCTCCTCCATTTGTCTCTGTATATACGCTTCTTAGCTTTCTCTCTTAATTTATGTTCTGTGAGGCGTCAAGTTTCTGAGCTGTGTGTCAGGCTGACGGTATACACTGATTGTATACACATTTCTGTTTAGGGAGAGTGGCGGTTTGACATTACTATATTTAACAAAAGCACTTTACCCCATTCTTATTCTTTGATTTTTTTTTCGCGGTCTAGGGTTGCAGTAACTGTTTCCCTTAATATGTGTAATCCTCTACTCGCAAGTGTTTCTTTCCGACTAATTATTTGTTGTTCTGCCAATTGACGTTAATTATTCCTTTTCACAGGTGAGACGGTCGGCCAGATGTCAGTGACAGGTGACTGGGACGTAGTGTGGCGCAGGTGAGCTTATACACACACTCTCTCTCTCTCTCTCTCTCTCTCTCTCTCTCTCTCTCTCTCTCTCTCTCTCTCTCTCTCTCTCTCTCTCTCTCTCTCTCTCTCTCTCTCTCTCTCTCTCTCTCTCTCTCTCTCTCTCTCTCTCTCTCTCTCTCTCTCTCTCTCTCTCTCTCTCTCTCTCTCTCTCTCTCTCTCTCTCTCTCTCTCTCTCTCTCTTCCCCCCAAACTCCCCCGTATATCGGGAGGAATCGTAATCAAGTGAAACACCTGTACATCTCATATTTCCTCTTTTTCTCCTTATAGTCCATCCATTTTAAGAAGGCACTTTGGGATCGTCGGCCAAGACTGTAAAGAATGTGATAGCTCATATATGTTGATATGTTATGTTGCGACTGATATATTTTTCTAGCAATTTTGGCTGGGAGCTTTGTTTGATTATATATATTTTTTTCTATGGCTGTAGAGTCTTTCATCTAGTGGCAATAGATTATATCACTAGGTAGGTTACTTTAGACGGGATGGTTTGGTTACCTTGTCCAGTAAAGCTGAATACTGCACTAAGGTGAGAACAAGAGTCAAAGCTTCCCCGCTGCTAGTGTGTAGTAGTGAGAGACGCGTAAGGGCTTTCTAACGGCGACTAGGTGAATTGAAATAACATATGGTCCCTACAGTCATATCTAAAAATAAAAATAAAAATCTGTTCATTTCTATAACGAACCGTTTGTTCTAGGATATTTTTATCTGTTCCTGCAAAGAGTTAGGTAACTGAAATATAATCCGATTCGTGAAGAAAAATCATTCGATGTCTGTATTGCCTCGCCTTGCTTGAGTCAGCAGATCTAATTATCGGGATAGCTTGAAAAGAACTTAGAATGATTGACCTTACTTAGCTTCTTCAGGTTATTGAAGAATTCTGTTACATATTTTGGTAGGAAGAGGAAGAGGAGGAAGAGGAGGAGGAGGAGGAAGAGGAAGAGGAAGAGGAAGAGGAGGAAGAGGAAGAGGAAGAGGAAGAGGAAGAGGAAGAGAAGGAGAAGGAAGAGGAAGAGGAAGAGGAAGAGGAAGAGGAGGAGGAGGAGGAGGAGGAAGAAGAGGAAGAGGAAGAGGAAGAGGAGGAGGACCAATATGGAATGAGTCAAGGTTAGCTAAATAATAAAACCCCCGTTACCACTAAGCACACATGTTCTCGTGCCATCAAAGATATAAAGGCAGATCAGTAATGGTACCTGACCCTTAAAACTTTTATGAGTTACACCATTTATAATTCTGCCTGGGATTGAGTGAAATATATTATTCGACTTGCAAAACCTTTTATCAATAGAAAATGTCAGAGTCTTGCTAACCCCTCCTTAATCCTGATGGCGATACGGCTGTCACATCTATCTCTGAAGCTTAACTCTTCACTCAGATTTCCACTGAAAATTCCATATTGGACAATACACGAATTATTCCTCTCATCCCGTCTATCGGTTTTATTACGGATCCGCAAGGTGTTTTGTGCTGGCGATCTTGCCTTCATAACTGATTCCTGATCATCTCAGAAGTTTCGGTAATAGTACTTCTGTTGATGGCTTAGACATCTCAGAAGCCTTTGACAGAATCGGGTACAAAGTTTTATTTTCAAAGCTACCGGCCTGCGGATAGTATCACTCTGCCCTTCCGCTTCCATTTTCCTTTCCCGTCGATCTATTTTCCATTGTGGTAGGTGGCTACTGTTTTACCGAAAAACCTATTTACTATTAATAATTTCATTATAACTGCTTTTCTGAACTTGCTAACTGCATGCCTTTACCACTCTTGAGGCCCCGCCACGCACGACTTCCTTTTCTATCTCATTCCTACGTCGTCCAAATCCCTCATGAAAAGGTTAAATAATATTTAATTTTTTCAGGCCTTTCACTGGTAAACTCTGGAATAACCTTCCTCCGTCTGTATTTCTTAAAGATACCTCTCTTATCGTATGTGGTCGTCATATTTTTTTAAATATCTTGTCCTTTGCGGGAGTTAGTGTTATTGCGAGCTTTTATTTATTTTACACCTTAGAGCTGCCTTCAGTGCTTTAAAAAATCACTTTCAGCAAAAACAACAACACCACTACCACCACCACCTGCATCACCTCCACCACCCTCCACAACTAATAATATACCAACAATACCACTTCTACCACCTCTACCACCTCCACCTCTCCCCCACCGCCCCCACCACAAGTTCAAAAATCACCAACTTTATCACCATTACTTTTAACACCACCCTCCTTTCTACCCCCAGGTCCTTAACGCATTGAACGCTTGTGAGTTTAACACCAGCCCTCCACCACCACCTAAAATTGCCACCGCTACCACCACCACCACCACCACCACATCTACTACCACCACATTGATCTTGTGTGTGTATGTGTGTGTGTGTGTGTGTGTGTGTGTGTGTTTCTGTATATGTACTTTTGCTATTAAATAGTCTAGCATTTAGAATAAAAATACGTATTATATATATATATATATATATATATATATATATATATATATATATATATATATATATATATATATATATATATATATATATATATATATATATATATATGAAGCCTGCAACCAAAAACTTCTAAATATTTTCAATGTAACCTTTTCACAAATAACCCAGATAAAAGGGAAGCAAGGACCTTGGCAACCCTGCGCCATCCACATCTTCCTCTCCTCCTCCTCCTCCTCCTCCTCATCATCATCATCATCACACCTCTCCATCCTCCTCGTTCTCCTCTTCGTCATCATCTCTCTCTGCATCCGTCTCGTCCTCTCCTTCGTGGCACTTATGTTTGTCATGTTTGTCTTTGTCATAAAGAGAGAGAGAGAGAGAGAGAGAGAGAGAGAGAGAGAGAGAGAGAGAGAGAGAGAGAGAGAGAGAGAGAGAGAGAGAGAGAGATTTACAAAGATTAACAAAGAAAATCAGACCACACACACCCCTTGGTCCAGACTAGGTGGTCTGTCCTTAAACCTAAGTGATTCTTCATGAATCAGATGGCTCCAAAACGTTTCATTTCTTCTCTAGTTAATATTAAGTTCAATGAAGTGTCGGTCGAGCTTGTTTTTAAAGGAGTCAATCGTGTTACGCTGGACCACTGAAGGTGGGAGCTTATTCCATTCTCGCACTACAACGTTGGTGAAGAAAAATTTGGTGCAGTCTGAATTTACTTGTCGACATTTGAGTTTTATGCCATTGTTCCTCGTTCGCAAAGTGTCATCGATCATAAACAATTTTGCTCTGTCTACATTCGTGAAACCATTAACTATTTTAAAACATTCGATCAGTTTTCCTCGGAGGCGACGTTTCCCAAGAGAGAACATGTTAAGGGTGGAAAGCCTTTCTTCGTAAGATTTTTTGCGCAAAGAAGGGATCATTTTGGTTGCCCGACGCTGAACACCTTCTAATTTAGCAATGTCCTTTGCATGGTGGGGAGACCAAAACTGTACCGCATATTCCAAGTGGGGTCTGACTAAACTATTGTAGAGCGGAAGTATTACATCTTTATTCTTGAATAAAAAGTTTCTTTTAATGAAGCCCAACATTCTGTTCGCTTTATTTGCTGCATCGATACATTGATGTGAGAATTTGAGGTTTGACGCGATTTTGACCCCCAGGTCCTTAACGCATTGAACGCTTGTGAGTTTAACGCCACCCATGAGAGAGAGAGAGAGAGAGAGAGAGAGAGAGAGAGAGAGAGAGAGAGAGATTTAGTTAGTTAGTTAGTTAGTTAGTTGACTATATCGGAAAAACAAAAACAGCAGACGACTCCGAAGATAACTGCACAAGTAAATTGAATAAATAGAATACGTAAATTTAAGAACACATTCGATGTCTTTCTATTTATCACTAAATTCCAAAAAATAATGAATTGACCGTGTGTGTGTGTGTGTGTGTGTGTGTGTGTGTGTGTGTGTGTGTGTGTGTGTGTGTGTGTGTGTGTGTGTGTGTGTGTGTGTGTGTGTGTGTGTGTGTGTGTGTGTGTGTGTGTGTGTGTGTGTGTGTGTGTGTGTGTGTGTGTGTGTGTGTGTGTGTGTGTGTATTGTATGTTTGTTTTGAGGATGTGATTGCTTGGTGTGAGTGCATTATATTTTTTTTCATATGTGCATTTTTGTGTTTGTATGTGTGTGTAATATATGTATTTGTTTTCTTCCTTTTTTTGTATGGAAACATGGAAATGCTGGCAACAGAAAGCCTCTCATTACGAGGTTGCCCGCTTTGGTGAATTAATCTGCTCGACAGCCGCTTGGGGCCTGGGGAGCAGATGAAAACACCTCGGTATTCAGTTTACTTCTGACGCAACGAAATGACGGTCGATTCGATATTTGAAGGAGTTGATGGTACTTGGATTTACTTCTCCTGAGGGAAGATTTTTCCAGTGGCGGATGACTCGGTTTGATAAGAAACTCCTTGCAAAGTCTGTGTTACATCGACTCGACTGAATGGGTAAACCGTTATTTCTAGTTCTTGAGTTGGTTTGCAGTTCAAAGAAAGAATGTCTGAATGTGTACTTGAGCTTGTTTGTGTGAATGTTTCTTCGTATAAATGTGTGTTTTTGTGTGTTTGTGGCTTCCTTTATTTATCTGTGTTCGTTAAACTTATTCTTATTTCATTACTTTGGTCATAGCAGTTTAATTCTTCTCTTCCACTTCCTCCTGCTGCTCCTAATCCTCCTCCTCCTTCTGCTTCTCCTTCTCTTCCTCTTTCTGACGATTTCAATGTTATTTCGTGTTTCCCTGAATTACTTTTGCTCTCTGCGTGATATTGAGAGGAGGAGAAGGGGGGGGGGGGAGGAGGAGGATTTGGGCTGGGAGGAGGAGGAGTTGGGGTGGGGAGGATGAGGAGTTGGGGTAGGGAGGAGGAGGGGTAGGGAGGAGGAGAAAGAGGAGAAGGATCAGGAGGAGAAGGAGAAGGAGGAGTAGGAAGAAGGGGAGTAGGAGGAGGAAAAGGGGGAGGAGAGGGGAATAATGGGTCATATCGTTTGAGGTGAAATGAAAGGGGGAGAAGAATAAGGAGAGAGAGAGAGAGAGAGAGAGAGAGGAGGAGGAGAGAGAGGAGGAGGAGGAGGAGAGAGAGAGAGAGAGAGAGAGAGAGAGAGAGAGAGAGAGAGAGAGAGAGAGAGAGAGAGAGAGAGAGAGAGAGAGAGAGAGAGAGAGAGAGAGAGAGAGAGATTTACATAGATATTCAGACCACACAGACACTGTGGTCCAGATAAGGTGGTTTATCCCTTAGTGGAATTATATTAATTTAAATACCTGCTTTGCATCCCTTGTTACCTTAAAAGAAGATAAAACGAGTGGCCAGAAGTAAAGGTCAATTTCGAATTGAAAGATGTCTTGATACTCTTCCCCGTAGGCAGTAGGAAATACAGATGGAGGAAGGCTGTTCCAGAGTTTACTAGCGAAAGGGATGAAAAATGAAGATGCTGGTTAACTCTTGCGTAAGTGACTTGCATTGAAATGATAATAGCAATAATCAGTGACATCTCAAGTAATGGACGGTGGACTCTTGATTTTGTGGCGCCCTTGTCATTAAGCTGCGAATTTTGGAAAATCAACCGCTTTGGTGCGAATCAACATAACTCCCTTATTTCTGGGGCTACAGAAAAGTTTTTGGTATCAATCGACGGCAAAATGAAAGGGCTATATTTTGTAATATGTTACCTGGCTCAAAAACCGACTCGAAAGGGTAAAATATCGAATAAATTCGCAAAAAACGACTAATGAAAACCCTATTTTTGAGTTCCCAACCCTGAAACCCACTCATTTTTTGAGAATTTCAAAAAACGTACTTAACGTATAATTTAGCCCCACCAATGTGCTGTCGAATATGATGCATAACATTTCCCTACTCAAAGTAGTTTCGTCGCTAGACGTCGAAACGTAAACCCTTTTAAGAGCGATTTTGACGAACTCCAGACACTTTGCCGTTTTTGTCTAGTGTGGCATTGCTATTGCCTCTAGAAGGCTGTAATTTGGCATGTACCCCCTTTTGGATCTTTTGAATGCTCGATTTAAAGTTTGTCGTCGAGTCGTCACAAAATAGCCTGTTTTTCGGCCCTTTTGCCGCGATTTGGACACGTCCTAGTTTTTTGCTTATAACTTTTTTATATTTATTTAGTACTTTCCAATTTTGTTTTCTGATTATTAATCTGTATTAATAGAGCTTTCATTTGCCACCAAGCACGCCTTCCTAGCTTCAGTAGGTTTTACTCGAGCTTGGCCAGAAGTCGCGACGAAAATTCGACGAATCTGACTCATTTCACGCGTCGCGTGCATGGTTATGCATATCGGAATCAACAACGATCGTATTCATTATCATATTTCTTTTTTTTTTTGTTTTTATCTCCGCCCTTTTGTCGTATCAATCTTTCTTTGTGTGTTATTATGTCTGGGTTCTCTCTCTCTTTCTCTCTCTCTCTCTCTCTCTCTCTCTCTCTCTCTCTCTCTCTCTCTCTCTCTCTCTCTCTCTCTCTCTCTCTCTCTCTCTCTCTCTCTCTCTCTCTCTCTCTCTCTCTCTCTCTCTCTCTCTCTCTCTCTCTCTCTCCTGTTCCTCCCCTCTGCCTCCCTTTTCTACTCCTCTTTCTTACCCTCCTTCACTCCCTACCTTTCCCACTCCTCCCTCTTCTCCCTCCCTTTTCTCCCATTTTCCTTTTCCTTTCTTCCCGCTCTTCTTCCTTTTACCGCTCTCCATTCTTCCCTCCTCATCTTCCCCTGCCTCCCTGGTACTCCACCCTGAGACGCCCATGTATTATGGCCTCTTAATTACTTTTCTGACTGGTCTGTTATTTCCTGATGAAGCTGCCACCCTTACTGTCTCATTACCTTCCACACCCCATTTTTCTCGTTTCCTTCTCTCTCTCTCTCTCTCTCTCTCTCTCTCTCTCTCTCTCTCTCTCTCTCTCTCTCTCTCTCTCTCTCTCTCTCTCTCTCTCTCTCTCTCTCTCTCTCTCTCTCTCTCTCTCTCTCTCTCTCTCTCTCTCTCTCTCTCTCTCTCTGTCCACTTTTCTTTCCTCTTTCACTCTTTTCGTGCCACCGTGGTGTAGCGACTAGCATGCCTAGCTCCAAAGTCGTTGGCCCTACCAGTCGGCGCGCAGTCCATTCAGCTATTCATCTTTTCTTTCGGGGTGGTCAGTAAAAGTGTGCCTGGGGAAGGTAAACTGTAGCAACACTGATGTCTCGTTTGGACCTATGTCCCTGGGTAATTTTCTTACGGTCCTAAGCCGCGTTCACACTATGCCGACTCTGGGCCACGACAACTCAACGAATTTTAAGCCCTTTTCACACTGTGCCGAATCAGCATCCGGCGTTCGTTTCTAGATATCTTTCCGATCATGACCGACCCTTTCACATCAAGATTTCACACCCGAGACCTCGAATACCCCGAATCGCCGGGTTGTCGTGGCCCAGAGTCGGGACAGTGTGAATGGGGCTTTGATCTTCATTGGCTCAAGGGCTGAAGTAACGAAGATGAGCTCCCACTCAGTGCGCAGCTACAGCGTATGCTCCCAGCTTTACCCATACCACCCTTCCTTTTCTCTAGTCTTTTGATATTTTTTTCTAATGTTTACGTCTTTATCTCCTCTTATCTAATTCTCCCATTTCCCTTTCCTGATTTACATTTTCCTTCCTTCATGTTCATATTCCTCTTCTATTTCTTATCATCTGACCTTCCCTTTCCGTCCTTCCCCTTACTCCTTTCTTCCAGTCCTTCCATTCCCTTCATCCTCTACTTCGCCTCTCCCTTTTAATGTCTATCACTTCCTCTCACGTGGTAACTCGTGAGTAAAACAGACCTAAGGCTGCTACCTACCTATTTCTATTACCACTACTATTACTTTCCTACCGGGTTATATACTCTTAGTACCTATTTACCTCCCTCCATATCCTCCTACCACTTACCAGCCGTCCTCCTTTCATATATACGATGCCTTACGAACAACCTACTTTCGGTCTTCCATAGCCTCTTTCATCTACCGACATCCTACCTCCCTACCTATTTACCAAGCTATTTACTTTCATTCACTTCATCTCCTTCCATAATTGCATGTCTTTCCTCCGTCTCTGGTTTTTCTTCCGCACTTTTCTCCCAACCTTGCAAATAGACCGATTTGCCTATTACTTCGCCTCTTCCTTCATCTGTATTTCCTCCTGCCTACGACTTGAACTCTTTCAAGAGGAGGGTATCAGGACACCTCTCCTCCCGGAATTGATACATCTTTCGCCCTCTCCTCTGAACGCTTTATAGGAGCAGCGAGTAGCGGGCTTTTTTTTTCATTATTGTTTCCTTTTTTTTACGCCCTTGAGCGTAAAAAAAAGACTTAAGTAAATAATCAAACTAGTTTTAAAGGCAAAGAAACCATTGTCCAGTAACATATAGGTAATACTTTTCTGATGATTTATATCACCCTATGTGCAATTTATTTAATAAGGACTGACTGCTTAAGGAAAATAGTAAAGGAGGAGGAGGAGAAGATGGAAAGCGGAATGAAGAGAGAGAGAGAGAGAGAGAGAGAGAGAGAGAGAGAGAGAGAGAGAGAGAGAGAGAGGCCATCACATTGACTGGCTTCTCTTGGTTATAACTTCCATCATACGATCCTTCCCCTTCACATTTCCCTCTCTCCCCT
>NC_066533.1:2059159-2071659 GCF_024679095.1 Eriocheir sinensis
GCCATGATGAAGGCTGTGCGTGAGTGAGGGGAAGGGCCGAACCAAAGGAGGGGTATGTGGGAGTGAGAGGCTGGTATGGATGGGGTGCGGTTTGGATGGGGAAGGAATGAAAAACAGGTTGCTATAAAGAAGAAAGGGATGTGGAAGGGAAAGGGGAGATTAAGGTTTGTTTGGGTGTGGACAGAAAGATGAGGGGTAATAGTTGAGTTAGGTGAGGGTGGTGGGGAGAAAGGGGAGACGGAAAGATGAGGACTGAGAAGAGAAGAATTTGACAGTGTGAGACAGAAAACATGAGTGTGAGGAAAGAAGTGAAGACAAAGGAGTGGTGTGGGATAGAAAACATAAGTGTGAGGATAGAAAAAGTGAGGACAAAGGGATCGGAAGTGTGGGATAGAAAACATAAGTGTGAGGACAGAAGGAGAGGTGAGGACAAAGGGATTGCAGAAAAATAGGGCAGAAGAAAATCATACGAATAATGAAGGAAAAGAGAGAGGAACAGAGTAAATTTATATGTATCTAAAGAGCTAAAAAAAGGTTAATAAGGATAAGATGAGAAAGGAAATAGAAGACTACGTTCAAGGAAAGGGAGAAAAGGAGGAGGAGAAGCTCGAAATGAAGGTAGAAAAATTGCATTCTTTGTTAATGTTTACATTTTTACATTGTTTTTTTTATATCTTAGTAATGCTTTCCTCTCTTACTTCTTTATATCCTCTATTACCTTCCTGCTCTTCCTACCTCTCATATTTCGTTTTTTATGTTTTTATCTCCGCCCTTTTGTCGTATCAATCTTTCTTTGTGTGTTATTATGTCTGGGTTATCTCTCTCTCTCTCTCTCTCTCTCTCTCTCTCTCTCTCTCTCTCTCTCTCTCTCTCTCTCTCTCTCTCTCTCTCTCTCTCTCTCTCTCTCTCTCTCTCTCTCTCTCTCTCTCTCTCTCTCTCTCTCTCTCTCTCTCTCTCTCTCTCTCTCCAGGTGAAGATATGAAGATACAACCTTTGCCAGGGTAGGATGAAGCACACTGACGAGAGAGAGAGAGAGAGAGAGAGAGAGAGAGAGAGAGAGAGAGAGAACAGTTACCAGCTTAGTTTTTGAACGCTCACAGGATTGTTTTTTTACGGGGCAACCCTGAGTGGAGGAGACCAAGGGGACCCCCATGTTACTCGTGGTTGGGGCAAGTTGACCGACCCTGCCGGAAAGGACTTGGAATGGATAGGGAAACTACGTGGAAGCTTGCTCGGGAGGCCGGCGGGAGTACCCTAGAGGCAGCCAGTAAGCGAATCGACGCGCCCCCGGGCGTATGCTCCCCATTAGTTAGTAGATATTAGAACCTTAGCTTTAAAAAAACTGCAGTGCCTCTCTCTCTCTCTCTCTCTCTCTCTCTCTCTCTCTCTCTCTCTCTCTCTCTCTCTCTCTCTCTCTCTCTCTCTCTCTCTCTCTCTCTCTCTCTCTCTCTCTCTCTCTCTCTCTCTCTCTCTCTCTCTCTCTCTCTCTCTCTCTCTCTCTCTCTCTCTCTCTCTCTCTCTCTCTCTCATGATTCCTTCATAATCGTCTTTATTAGCGTGACCTTTTCATTCCCCATCCTTTCCGTTTTATTTTTTTTTCTCCTCCTCCTCCTCCTCCTCCTTTTCTCGTCCTTCTCTTCGTCCTTGCCATCATCATCTTCCTTTTACGTAATCTTGTATACATCACACCTTTTTTTCTTACCTTCCACTTCCATTCTCTCATCTTTCTTTCCTCAATCCCCTCCTTCCTCCCACACATCAGTGTCACATTCAGTGAACAGCGCTATAACTCTTAGATTGAGAGAGAGAGAGAGAGAGAGAGAGAGAGAGAGAGAGAGAGAGAGAAATTCTGCTAATATGCTCCAATAAATTTTTCTTCACAATATCAGTTGTAATATTTTTTGACCCCCAACATTGTCAGTGATTAATGGTATTTTACTCATAAATTTTTTTATATATATATATATATATATATATATATATATATATATATATATATATATATATATATATATATATATATATATATATATATATATATATATATATATATATATATATATATATATATATATATATATATATATATATATATATATATATATATATATATATATATATATATATATATATATATATATATATATATATATATATATATATATATATATATATATATATATATATATATATATATATATATATATATATATATATATATATATATATATATATATATATATATATATATATATATATATATATATATATATATATATATATATATATATATATATATATATATATATATATATATATATATATACATATATATATATATATATATATATATATATATATATATATATATATATATCTATATATATATATATATATATATATATATATATTAGTGCCAGAACAACGAACAACATAATACTACAAAGCTTTACTTTCATCACAACCTTCACTGCGACCACAGTAATTGACATTTAAAAATATTAAACATTTAACAACAGGCAAAACAATTGAGTAACAAATATATTAAAACTTCCAGCCTTTATAGTAAGCAAAGCTTTTCAGGCAAAGTGTAAATAAAAGAACATAATAAATAAATCATAAGGAGAAATAATAGAATATGAACAAGGAATATCAGATAGAAACAAATCATTCAAACTTCAAATATATCTATATATATATATATATATATATATATATATATATATATATATATATATATATATATATATATGTATATATATATATATATATATATATATATATATATATATATATATATATATATATATATATATATATATATTTTTTTTTTTTACAACAAAGAAGGCAGCTCAAGGCACACAAAAAAGAAACAATAAAAAAAAAGCCCGCTACTTGCTGCTCCTAAAGTAAAACAAAAGAGGTGGCCGAAAGGAAGATCAAATACAGGAGGAGAGGTGTCCTGATACCCTCCTCTTGAAAGAGTTCAAGTCGTAGGCAGGAGGAAATACAGATGAAGGAAGATTGTTCCAGAGTTTACCAGCGTGAGGGATGAAAGAGTGAAGATGCTGGTTAACTCTTGCATAAGGGGTTTGGACAGTATAGGGATGAGCATGAGTAGAAAGTCGAGTGCAGCGGGGCCGCGGGAGGGGGGGAGGCATGCAGTTAGGAAGTTCAGAAGAGCAGTCAGCCTGGAAATATCGATAGAAGATAGAAAGAGAGGCAACATTGCGGCGGAATTTAAGAGGTAGAAGACTATCAGTATGAGGATGAGTGCTGATGAGACGAAGAGCCTTAGCCTCCACTCTGTCCAGAAGAGCTGTGTGAGTGGAGCCCCCCCACACATGAGATGCATACTCCATACGAGGGCGGACAAGGCCCCTGTATATGGACAGCAACTGTGCAGGGGAGAAGAACTGGCGGAGACGGTACAGAACGCCCAGCCTCGAGGAAGCTGATTTAGTAAGAGATGAGATATGAAGTTTCGAGTTGAGATTTTGAGTTAGGATAGACCGAGGATGTTTAGTGTTGAGGAAGGTGATAGCTGGGTGTTGTCAAAGAATAGGGGATAGTTGTTTGGAAGATTGTGTCGAGTGGATAGGTGGAGAAACTGTGTTTTTGAGGCGCTGAAGGACACCAGGTTCTTCTTGCCCCAATCGGAAATAATAGTAAGGTCTGAGGCTAAGCGTTCTGCAGCCTCCAGCCTTGAGTCGTTAAGTTCCTGAAGGGTGGGTCTTCTATTAAAAGAAGTTGAGTAATATATATATATATATATATATATATATATATATATATATATATATATATATATATATATATATATATATATATATATATATATATATATATATATATATATATATATATATATATATATATATATATATATATATATATATATATATATATATATATATATATATATATATATATATATATATATATATATATATATATATATATATATATATATATATATATATATATATATATATATATATATATATATATATATATATATATATATATATATATATATATATATATATATATATATATATATATATATATATATATATATATATATATATATATATATATATATATATCTATATATATATATATATATTTATATTAGAAAATACAAATACGAAATACATAAGTTGTAAGCAAGATAAACAGTATAGAGAAGATGAGAACAGTACATTACTTATACATTACAAGATTTATGAGTAAGATTTCAAGTGAACATTTGGGGTACAGGTAGAGGAACCTTTATAGAAGTGTAAATTTCAATAAGTTCCGGAATCAGACAGATGCATGAGTATATTAGAGACAAAATTCATACACAACTAGTTGAAGTTACATAGACGTGCTATTAGGGTGAAAATTACAAATCATAATTATGGCTCTGTTCATTAAGTATCCAGATTTTTTTCTTCTTTTGAAGATATTAAGAGAAGTTGCATTTTTTATATGAAGGGGGAGTGAGTTCCATATGGCGGGGCCGAGGTATGTGGTAGAGTGGCGGAAAACTGAAAGACGATGGGCTAGTGGCCGGAATTTTTCACGCTGTCGTGTGGGTTATTGGTGGTTAAGAAGGGTAGTAATAATTAGTTTTTTATACATGCATATGGCCCGACAAAATTTGAACAGATCTTGTAGCTTTTTTATTTTGGTTCTTTTAAAAAGGAGATTGGTAAGTTCTATATAAGCTCTCTTTGTAATAACTCTAATCGTCTTTTTTAGTTGTAATTTTAAACAATTTAAATGAGTAGCATAAGTAGTGCTCCAAATGGGGTTTCAATACAAGAGGTAAAGATAGATATGGGCATAGTATATTACTTTTAGTATTTCGGCTGACATTAAATCTTTAAGTTTATATAGCATGGCAGTGAGTCTAGTTATTTTTAGGGTGAGATAGTTTGTGTTTTTTGAAAGATAGTCCATCATAAACAATGCCGAAGAGTTTAGGATGGCAAATGTTGTTGATTACAGAGTTATTTATTATAAGGTCTGGCAGAGCATTAGTTTTCCTATTTAAAAGTATCATGTAGTAGGTTTTGCTGGTGTTAATAGATAACCTATTATTCACACATCAATTACTATGCACACTGAGTTCGGTGCTATTTCGGTCCTTCACTAGTCTCAACATGGCTTTTCTTACCCTTCTCATCAGATAGAGCTTCTCATTCTGAGTAATTTAAACCCATATATACCAACCGCAAATTGTTTATAATGCTAACAGCGAGTTTTTAAAGTTAGTGGGTTTCTTGCGGGCGCTTCGGGGCGCAATGGGAGGGCTGGGTGGAAGAGCGTAACACCCAGGGGGGTCGGGGGGGGTGCAGGGCGAAGTCCCCCGTTAGCTAGGTTACGTCGTTAGGTTGGGGTAGTTTAAATTTATTCGACACGCAGTGTGTGGGGCGACGGAAATACGCAGCGCAGGATGGGACATGCTGGCGGCGTGCTAGGAATATTTCCTCGCAGAAATAAATCGCTGTGCAGGAAAAACGTTAATTGGCCTGGTTTTGTTCTAGTTTGTCCACTTGTGATCTTTGTTAGCAGTGAGTGAAATACAGAAACAGTAAACAAGTTGAACCTCTCTGCGAGATATTTTGTGGTGACGGCGACGGGTGCACAACAGGCATTGAAACGTCTCATTTTATTAGTGATTTAATGACTTGCGGGAAAACAACAAGCAGATTAATTAAAAAACAGGCCGAAAACTACAAACAAAAAATAGTTTCGTCCGAAATAGAGAATGGTGAAAGACCGAAAATTTACACTGAGTTCTTGGTTGTCAATTTGGAAAAAAGGGTGTCAGTATTTGGGCCTGTGATGAAAAGAGTCATGTCGTCAGCAAAAAGGATGGGTTTAGCTGCATTAAAAATACTGGGGACATCATTAATATAAATAAAGAACAGTATGGGCCCAAGGACACTCCCTTGATGAACACCTAATTTGATTCTTTGCTCAGAGGATTTGTGGCCATAGTAGATTGTGGACTGTTTTCTGTAAGTTATAACAGGTAATCTTCAAACCAAGAGAGTCTTAAACTTTTTTTTTTTTTTACGTCTTCTCCTGTGGCGCCGGTAGGCTTGTTTTGGACGGGCCTGATGGTATGGCCCAGCCCGTTGTGGCGCAGGCAAGTGTTTATAGTGGCGCAATCTTGCATTGGCTCATGCTGTCCTCCCGGAGCTCATCTTTAATCCTATCTTTAATCCTAGAATCTAGAGTCCGGGTTGATAGGTGGTCTTCTGGACAGCATGTGGGTAGTCTGAGTACTCACTCGGCGACGGCTGAAAAATATCAGCTTGGTGTCACCGAGCGGGGCGCGAACTCGTGTCGTCCTGAACGCGGCGCCGTCACGCTATCCACTCAGCCACCGCCTCTCCTGCCACAGTGATGTAATTTTATTTAGGATAATTGAATGGTTCACTGTGTCAAATGCCTTAGATAAGTCAGTAAATATGGCTAGGACTGATAAGCTATCATTAAGGGAAAAGTAGACGTGTGTGGAAAACAAGTTTAGGGCATCAAATTTGCCTAGCCCTGATCTGAATCCGAATTGGGAGGTGCTGGGGATATTATTGTTGCCAAGGTACTTTATTAGATTGTCTTTCATTATCATTTCAAAGACTTTGGAGAACATGGCCACGTTAGATATAGGGCGATAATTGGTAGGGTTGTCTTTAGGGCCAGACTTGTAAACAGGGTGTTATGTTAGCTGTCTTTAGGAGTGTAGGGAATTTACCAGTGCTAATACATTAATTGAAGACTAGTCTTATCGGGAAAGAAAGCTGTTCTGTGTTCCGTTTTAGGAGAGTAAGTGATATATCATCAATTTTAGACTATTTTTAAGGGATATCATGTATTTAGAAACACGGTTTGGACTGACAGGAGGAACTAACATCGACTTAGGATAATTGCCTTGTAGGTAATCAGTTACATTGTTGTTGGGGTGTAGCAGCAGCCTGATTATACGGAATGGTATATTAGTAAAGTGCTCATTAAAAGCCTCTACTATGTCTGCAGGTTTATCAAGGTGACAGCCATTGTGATTTAAGGAAGTTATTTTAGTTCGGAGCTGCTGTTTTCCTTTTAATTCATTAATAGTCTTCCAAATTATATTTGTGGTGGAACGAAAATTACTGAATACACCTCTATTGTATGCGGTTTTGGCAGTTCGAATTACTTGGGTTAAGTTTTTGCGGTAATGTTTGTATATTTAATGGTCAATGACACCTAATTTATGCAATTTGAATAAGTTACATTTATGTTTTATAGAATTAATACAATAACGTATGGAGTCTGCAAGAGGCCGGTTGGTCTATACAATGCAGCTCCTGTGGGATGGATACCTTAAGTTAGCCATGGGTTGAGAATGAGAAGTCTCTTAGTAGATATAAACTTGGTGACTATTGGGAAGTGTTCATTGTATAACGTCATTAGGGTGTGAATAAAAATATTAAAGTTTTCATTGGCGTCATTGGAGTTGAGGAGGGTTGGCCAATCGATAGTTGTCAAACTGGAAGTAAATAGGTTGTGTTTATGATTGTCAAAATTTCTATAGGTAATTTTATGCTTTGTGCGTGAGTCAGTTGGTAGCATAATGCTTAGGAATATTGGTAAGTGGTTTGAGATAGGATAGTGAATGATTCCGGAAGAAGAAGGTTGGGTGAAATTGGTCCATATGTGGTCTAGCAATGAGGGTTGGCTTAAGTTTGGGTTGTCGGGGAACCTGGTGGGATGAGAAATATGTAGGAATTTTTTTTGACTTTGCTTGGTGTTCAAGAATAGGCTGGTTGGTAAATGTGCCGAGTCTTCTAGGAGATTGATATTGAAGTCACTCAGGAGGATAGTGTTGTTACTGCTAAATGAGTTACTTGATGGCGAGTCTTGTATAATACCTGGTAATTCATCGACAGCATAATGTTTATTATGTGGTCTATAAATAACTGACATAACATAACTGGAATTAGAAAATTTGAGACTTAAAGTACAAATCTCAATGTTGTCATTAACAGTGATATGTTGTTGTAAAGGCTTTGCCTGACAGTCGTAGTTTATGAAAAAAAAAAAATAACTCCACCGTGTTCTCGGTCAGCTCGGCAGATGT
Source organism: Eriocheir sinensis (assembly GCF_024679095.1). Lineage (NCBI taxonomy): Eukaryota > Metazoa > Arthropoda > Malacostraca > Decapoda > Varunidae > Eriocheir > Eriocheir sinensis. The sequence continues at coordinate 2,067,279 of NC_066533.1, forward strand.
GAAATGCCTCGTAACAATCTGACGTTGTCAGACATTATTGACGTTGACAGCACTCTAAATAACGGCATTAGATAAACTAGAGAACGGTGAACAAAAGTAATAAAATCACATATATGTATGAACCAAACACACACACACACACACACACACACACACACACACACACACACACACACACACACACACACACCGCCAGTATATAACGCCTCCTTTTCGATCCGGGCACGAAATTCGAAGTTGGACAGGAAATGAGAAAGAATATATTAAACTTTTGTTCCAATCCCACAACGAGAGGAAAGTATCCATCTCTCTCTCTCTCTCTCTCTCTCTCTCTCTCTCTCTCTCTCTCTCTCTCTCTCTCTCTCTCTCTCTCTCTCTCTCTCTCTCTCTCTCTCTCTCTCTCTCTCTCTCTCTCTCTCTCTCTCTCTCTCTCTCTCTCTCTCTCTCTCTCTCTCCTGAGAGACGGACGTGACCTCACCCCGCTGCGGTCGCCACAGCCTCGCTTACCCGCGTTACCCGCCTTGTCAACCCTGTGTTTTCGTTGTGCTCTTGGGTTTGCGTTTGCTTTCACGTGTGTTTGTGTGTTCTTGCTTGTGAACCTTGTGTGTTGCCTGTGATTTCCCGACGCGTGTTTCATGTGTGTTCGTTTGTGGTTTCTGTGAGTGTGTCTGCCTGTGGTTGCCTCTGTGATTTGTCTTTCCGGTGTTTTTGCGTGTGATTTGGCTGTTTCCGAGTGTTCTACGTGGGTTTCAGAGTGTTTCGAGTGTGTTTTTGTGTTTCCGGCGTTTTTGCATGTGATTTGGCTGTTTCCGAGTGTTCTACGTTGGTTTCAGAGTGTTTAAAGTGTGTTGTGTTTCCGGTGTTTTAGCGTGTGATTTGGCTGTTTCCGAGTGTTCAACGTGGGTATCAGAGTGTTTCGAGTGTGTTGTTGTGTTTCCGGTGTTTTTGCGAGTGACTTGGGGGTGTTGAATCGTGCTTATGCTTGAGTTTCTGACTGTTTCTCGTGTGTTTCGAGTGTGTTGTTGTGATCCCGAGCGTTTTCACGTGTGATTTGGGTGTGTCGGGTTGCGTGAGTTTCTCGTGTTTCTCGAGTGTTTTTTGCGTTGTGCTTGCCGACACCTCACCCTTTGAATTCCCCTGAGGTTTCAGTCTGCTCCTCCTCACTACACCGTCTTTAAATCCCCTAGAGGATTAACCCTTCCTACCCCCCTTTCCCTCACCTCACCTAAACCCCCCACCCTCGCTCACCTCACCTCCTCTCTGCTCCTCCTCACTACAAATCCCCTAGATGATTAGCCCTTCCTACCCCTCCCTCACCTCTACATATTTCTAAGCCCCCCCCCCCCCTCGATCGCTCACCACACCTCTTGCCTAACCCTCCTTGATCTCACACACCTCTTTCCTAACCCTCCTTGATCTCACACACCTCACTTACCCCCTCTTTTCCCCTCTTCACTCACCTCACATCCCTTCCTACTCCTCTCTCTCACTTTACCTCCTTTCCTAAACCCCCTCTCACTCACCTCACCTCCTTCCTAATCCCCTTCACTCTGTGTTCTTATCTCTTTCATTTCAGGCAATCATTAATCACTTTCAGCTAAGATGGCGCCTAAGACGTGCAGTACTTATAACGGTAGCTTTTCAGCTCACTTTTTTACAGGGCGTTCTGCTGTCTGTCGACTGTGTCTCTCCAGGCAGTATCTCGAGACACGACTGCAGGAGCAAGAAGAGAAGATAGAAGCAGGTCAGAATAAAATAATACATCTTTTTCGCACTGCTGCCTCCTTGCAGGAATTCATCCAGGCTAACGTTGCCATGATGCCAAACCCTTCTCCCACCGCCCCCTTGCCCTCAGCGGTACCATCAACACCAGCGGACAACACCACGCAGCTAGAGGGTGGTAGTGGCACTGCCCATGATGGGTTCACCGTCGTGAATGGAGGAGCCAAACCAGCCAGACAAGCAATTTATCCTGTTCATTGCTTCAACAGGTTTGCCATTCTGGAGAAGGACGAGCAGAAGAGCACCTTCCTGGTGAGTGACTTCATGATTCGCCAGCAGGTAGTTGAGTTCTGCGGCAGTGTTCCACGTCGAAGACGGAACTATTTATATCCTGGTGCTGGGATCGACGATATAACTGCTGCTCTTGAGGAGATCTCCCCCCAGGCTACTAATGATTCACTGTTTGTTATTCACACAGGTACGAACGACCCGGTCTGAGGAACTCCTGGACAAGTACCGAAGGTTTATCCAGCAGTATAAGTCTAAATCCCCTAACATTTTGATTTCAGGAGTTCTACCACGGACGTGGGCGGAGAGCGACTTCTTCAGTAAGGCCTTCAGCCTAAACAACCGCTTACAAACTCTTTGCAGAGAGCTTGACGTGGAGTTCTTCAACGTCTGGGACAATTTCTACGGACAAAGTGAGCTCTTCCACAGGGACGGAATACACCTGTCTCCCATTGGGGCAGCCAGAATCGGAAGGCTCCTGAACGACGCAGTACGTGACACCCGATCAAAAAACGACCCTCAGCCAAGTCCCTCCACCCCGCCCGTGTAAATAGACGCCATGCATCGCAACAAACCCGTAACCGTGATCCCGCAAGTACCACCACCTCTATTACCAAGCCTCTAGATAACTTAAAAATACTTAGTTTCAATGCGCGCAGAATAAGAAACAAATTTGATGAACTGAGATGTCTTGCTCTAACAGAAAATTTTGATATAATTGCTATAACCGAAACATTTATCGACACCACAAATATTGATTTAAGTTCCGAATACAACATAGATGGCTACAGACTCTACAACAAAGATCGTGTAAACCGTAGAGGCGTTGGCGTCTCCCTTTTTGTCAAAAGCTATTTGCAACCCACTGACAAAACACCAAGAGACAGTAACGTTGAACATTTGTGTGTGCGAGTAAACACTGCAAAAGTCAATTTAAATATATCTGTCACCTACAGGCCTCCCCCTGGAAGGCAAGTCACATAGAATGATCAAATTTCTAGAAGAAAATTAACTAAGCCAAATGGTTTCTGAACCAACTCGACAAAATAACATACTCGACCTTGTTATAACGACCCAAGATAACCTAGTCAGTAATGTCACGGTAGGAGAACACCTCGGTTCCTGCGATCATAAATTAGTGCGCGTTCGAGCTCAAACATCGGTGACTGAAAATAAAGTAAAGGTGCCCAATTTCAAAAGAGCTAACTTCGTAGAAATCCGACGAAAACTAACAGAAATACAACTATCAGATGACGGCAATGTAGAGGACGCCTGGCTAAGCTTTAAAAATTACTTACTCACTCAGCAGAACACATTTGTCCCCTTGTGCGAGAAGCGAATTAACACTAATAAAAGCCCACCTTGGTTTAATAGCGAAATTAAACACTCAGTCAAGGAGAGAAAATTGTTTTACAGGTTAAAGAAAGAACAAAGCACGCCTGAAAACATTAGACTTTATAACGATGCCAGGCGACGAGTAAAAAGATTAGTATGTCAGGCAAAGCGTAGATATGAAGAAAATATTGCAGCCAACTGTAAAAATAATCCGAAATCTTTCTTCAGTTACATAAACAACAGAAAAGCGATCAGAAGTGGAAATGGACCTTTAACAAACAGTGACGGTGCACTAGTGACTGACAGCCAACACCTTACAAACCTCTTAAACAGTTACTTTTCCTCGGTGTTTAATACTAACAGTCTTCCTCCCACTACTACCAACACCAGTTCTAATGTAAATCTCGAGCATGCATTGCCTAATTTTGAAATAACAACCGATGAAGTCCTTATAGCCCTCCATTCCCTTAATACAAATAAAAGTCCCGGACCCGATAAAGTATATCCTATACTGCTTAAAGAAACAAAGTGCGAAATAGTCTCCTGCCTCACAACCGTATTCAATATGTCCTTGCGACAAGGCATCGTCCCTTCGGATTGGAAAAAGGCTAACGACACCGATTTTTAAGAATGGAGACAAAAAAATACCAGGTAACTACCGACCCATTAGTCTAACTTCAATTGTAGGTAAGTTACTTGAGAGCATAATTAGAGACAAAATTGTGAGTTACCTCGAAAACCACTCATTAATTGAGGATTCACAACATGGCTTCCATAACAAAAGATCCTGCCTATCAAACCTATTGACCTTTTATAGCGACCTCTTCTCAGTTTATGACGTAACCAAATCATTGGACGTAGTCTATCTTGATTTCCAGAAAGCGTTTGATAAAGTCCCACATCATAAAGTACTTTATAAATAAAAGCAAATAGGTATTGACGGTCAAGTAAACCAATGGATCGCGAATTGGTTGAGCAACAGATAACAAAGAGTGGTGATTGGCGGATTTAACTCAGAGTGGGCGCCGGTCACTAG
>NC_066533.1:2076659-2090546 GCF_024679095.1 Eriocheir sinensis
GTCGCGGTGTTCACACGCCGGAAATCAATCACAGGACGATAAGAGCCGTCTTTCTTTGGAACCAGGAACAAGGGCGAATTCCACGGGAAATTCGATTCTTTGATGACACCTTGTTCTAACATTTCAGAGATAAGTTGGTGCACCACCTCCCTCTGACTGTGGGGAGCTTGTACGCATTGATATATACAGGATTTGTATTGGGTTTTAACTTAATGTGGTGTTCAGCACACTGCGTAACTCAAAGCGGATCGCCTGGTAGAGCAAGCGCCCCCGATAATGCTCCAGCAGCTGGACTAAGGTTGGCTTAATTTCGGAATAGTGTGCAACTTTTAGGAACGCCTCTAAATGAGCTGTGTCTTGTTCGGGAGAAGCCTGACACGCCGAGGATATGCCTGAAACTTGGGCTGAAGGGTATTCAGCTGGTTCCGGGGCGACATTTCTCCCATACTGACACTGGCATAATCGAACACCGTGTTTTAAGGATACAGGGGATCCAGACGTGTTTATTACCAATGCCTCTGCAAAACCTCCCTCCTTGACTGTTGCAAGAGTTACCTCCACCGTCACGCGGTGTACGTGAGAACTCCGTCGATACACATCACTGCCCGCCGGAGGGCGTTAGGCAAACGGATTTTAACAAGTTTTGCAGCACGATCCGGAACTATATGAGGACCTTCTACGACTGCCGTTACTGTCCGCCACAAGTCTGCAATGGTTTCGTGTGGTTTGACCGTAGAGGGGACACTTGGGCGGTGGCAGCCCCTGAGTCTGTGGTGGGTTGGTCATGTTCCACCTCTGAGGTGAGATTACAGTTGACAGAGGCGATGGATTGACCATCCCTGTATCGGCCGTGATACACGATCGCGTTGCTTACAGGGTTTATGGCGATGTGCAGGTCTTTCATGGCGTTCAATCCTAAGATCCCATCCACAGGTAAAGCAAACCTGCTAGAGACATAAAAGAAATCTCGAAAGGGACATACTTTTTCATGTAAGCTGACTGTTAGTGGTACTCGCCCAGGATTCCCAAAGTGGTGCCCGTCACGCCTATCACATTCAGGTCGTTCTCTTGGAGCGGCCAATTTTCCCCACTCGCTTGTCGTGGCAGTGACCTGTAAGCGGAGTCGGATATGACATTGACTGTGGCACCTGTGTCAACCGCTAAGGTGAGTGAAGTGTTGCCCACCTTGCAAGGGAGGGCAATTATGTCCGTCCCAAGGCGGCAATGACGGAGTCAAGTTGCTCCCAATTAGTATTTTCCTTAAGGGACACTTGGATGTACGCCTCGGGGCTGTCACGAAGTCATGTCTTTTTATTCTGAGAAGAGGAGTGTGGTTTACTGTCCGCCGAGGACTTGTACTTTTGTTCCTCCTTGGCCTTTTGTATTGCAGAACAACTGTCTGAATCATGAAAACAATTCCCGTGGATATGGCAAAAGGCAGCCTTCCGCTGATGGTTTGGCCTAGGGTTCCTGTGTGATGAATGATGCCCGCCCCTGTAACCTCCTGACCTCCTATCTGAGCCCCGTCTCGAATGTGTTGATTCCCTACGTTTCGCGAAACAAGAATGTTCAGAATGTCCTGATTGTTTGCAAAAACTACAGGTGAGAGATGCCTTACTTTGTGCTTGCAATGCTGCTGCCGTTGCGAGGGGTTGATGGTGAGGGTGTTCCTGAACCTTGACCTCTAACTCTGAGACGAAGTCAACCAACTTCCCGCTCGGTTTGAAGGCCAAAGGGAGGGCAGAACGGCTGTTCTTCTCTGAAATATGAAATAAGTAAAAAAACAACTCGAAAGCTGTCTTCACCTGGTGCTTTTGCATACAGCCCCCTGGAAGCCAGAGCGCGTCTTCCAGGCTCTTGACACAGTCAACCGCCAGCTGATTTGCCTCAATCATGGCGTCCCAAATCGGCTTTGTTGAGGAATTTTTTTGGAGGGACTCAACCGTGTGTGCCATCTGTCTAACGATGCTTGGTTTACTCCCGCCCCGAAGATTTTAATGAAATTCCTTTAAAACCTCATAGTTTACACCATTGTCCCCCGAAGCTAACGCTGAGGACTGCATCAAATTAATTACCCGAGAGCATGGAAGTAACCGTGACCGAATGACAGCTATTTTATCATGATCTTCAGTAATGGAGGAATTTACTATGGCAGATTCACACAAATCTAAAACTGTCGCGCCGAAAATCGGTCTCGCCGCCCGTCAATTGTCGAATACTGGCGTGAGTTGGAATGACCCGAATCGGGGGCGGGGGGAAGTGGTGTGGGGCCCCAGGAGGAGGAGGGGGAGGTGGATCGACAGGCATTGTGAGCGGCCGAGTGGGGGTTAAGTATTCAGACGATTCTGAAGGTGAAGGGGCGCTATCCCTTGGGAGGGAAGAGTACGTAGCCCCCGATCGCAAATTCACCACATTTAAATCACCGGTGTTTGCACCTTGCTCCAAGTCCTCCTCACTTGAAGGACGAGCCAACTGTTTAAAGGTGTCGCCGAGTTTAGCGAGAGTGTATTTGTTCATACTATGGTGTAAACCATTGACAAAAGAGGAGCATATGTTGATAGCTGTAAATATGAACCAATAAACGGAACGTGTAGGAATGAATAGTTGGTATTGAAACCCTAAAAAGGCAAGAAAGAATGGCTAGCAAGGTGCCTGTATAGACGTAATAGAAGTTAAGGTTATAATGGAATGCCCAAATGATATGGGTATAATGAAAGAATAACTATATAAACAAAGTGGAATGTTAAGTGAGTATACCATTGAAGCTCACGTTTTCTCTCGAGCGGTGAAAAGAAAACGGAGGCAGGGCACACTGATGAAGATTAACTTTGATAAGGGAACTCACACTATACTCAATAGACTCGCTAGCAAACTATAAGAAAGAATCAATATCGTATAGGAATGAACGTTACTCTCACAATTATGACTGAAGAACAGTGTTAGGAACACAGAAATAAAAAAAATCGTGCCTCTGCACGGATAATAATGAAAATGAGCCGAGTCGGCAAATTTGGACAAGAATGGAATATCCACAAATACCAAGATTAATCAGCTGATGTAGTGGAGAGGGCGACGGCTTGTGATGCCCTGGGTGACGTGCAGTCGTTGTAGGCGCGTCAGGAAACCTCGGCCCCGGCCACAGCGGCGGTGAGAGGTGAGGGATGGGCTGACATCGGAGGACTCGCAATGGCGGTTGAAAAACTGCTGACCCAGCAAGTTGAGCGGCCGCGGCTGGGAGCCGGTACACTGCCGCCAGACGTATGATGGCCGCGTCGTCCTTGTTATAGTAAGAGATGGGCGGCTGTGGCAGATAAGACGACTTGGGTGTGTAACCTCTTGAGAAGACGCCTTGCAAGAAACGGTAGTGGGAACAGCTTGCAGTCACCGGGAGATGGCCGCGGGTACTCTTGCTGACTGTTTGCCGGAAGAGGTTTGGGCCGATGCTCCCGGCAGCGGTGGTGCCGCCAGCTGTGGAGCGAGGGGCATGCGGGGTGTCCCAAGGTCAGCGGTGCGTGCCTCCTCGTTGCAGGTGTGAATACTTCTGCCGGATCGTGGAGTGGCTTGCAGGGTACGTAGCAGTGCTGGCTTGAAGCGGGGGAGCGGCTTGTAGAGTGTGGCCCTCGCTATCGGCTGCGTAGGCCTGTGGGTGTGCTCGGGGCTTGTAGGCTTGACGCCTGTAGAGTTGCTTGAAGCTGGTGTGCTCGAGGCTTGTAGGCTGTAGAGCCTGTAGGCTTGTAGCTGGTGTGCTCGAGGCTTGTAGGCTGGACGCCTGTAGAGTTGCTTGTAGCTGGTGTGCTCGAGGCTTGTAGGCTGGACGCCTGTAGAGTTGCTTGTAGCTGGTGTGCTCGAGGCTTGTAGGTTGGACGCCCGTAGAGTTGCTTATAGCTGGTGTGCTCGAGGCTTGTAGCTGGCGCCTTGTGAGTTGCACGTAGGTGGCGACTTGTGAGATGCTTGTAGCTGGCGCCTTGTGAGTTGCACGTAGGTGGCGACTTGTGAGATGCTTGTAGCTGGCGCCTTGTGAGTTGCACGTAGATGGGCGCCTTGTGCGTTGCCGCGGACGGCAGGTGCGGTGCCGCGGACGGCAGGTGCGTTGACTCCTTCTTCCCTTGTACGCCTGTCCCCGGAGTTTGTTGGTGAGTTCTCGTGGCTTGGAGGAGAACGAGGTAGCGAAGGCACAGGCGCGGGGTGACCGCTGCCAACCAAATGTAACGGGCTTGTCGGGGGGCGTTTAAAGGGTGTTGATTAAGACTACAGCTTCCTTAAGGCGAATTATATTCGTAGCCTTTATGTACAAGAAGCGACGGAGCGAGAGCGACTGTCGTTGTGTGTCAGTCGGACTCTCGTGAAGGAGTGGCGAGTTACAGGTTGGAAAATAATTGTTACAATTGGTCACGTATGTCAAGGTGACCTCACGCACCATCAGGTGCAAGTGTACAAACTGAGACAGTAAACACTGACGGACGACATTCCTATAAGGTGGCGTTATCTATCTGTCGTGGGTTTTTCCATTGACAATTGTATGCCTAATTCGTGGTGATATTAAATAATAATAATACATTGATATATACTATAACTATATATATATATATATATATATATATATATATATATATATATATATATATATATATATATATATATATATATATATATATATATATATATATATATATATATATATATATATATATATATATATATATATATATATATATATATATATATATATATATATATATATATATATATATATATATATATATATATATATATATATATATATATATATATATATATATATATATATATATATATATATATATATATATATATATATATATATATATATATATATATATATATATATATATATATATATATATATATATATATATATATATATATATATATATATATATATATATATATATATATATATATATATATATATATATATATATATATATATATATATATATATATATTAATAAGTGATTGTCTGGTCAGCGTTGATTATTTTGTTTTATATGTTGTCTGTGTGTCTAAGGAGTGTCTTATTCTCTTTATGGAGTTTGTTGATGGTATCACCGTAGGATATCATCTTCGTAGACAGATAGCGATTTCGTGTCATTGACACTTCTTCAGTGGCGTTGGGGTGAGTGTGTCCATCTCAAGGTGTGAGAGGAGAATGACTGGGTGTCCGCGCGGGGCTGCCTTTATACGGCTGGCTCCCAGGGTTCCTCGCTGCCTCAGCTCCTGATTGGCTGAGCTTTGCCTGCTGGACACCTTTCATCATGCTTGGAAGAGCCAGCAGATCTTGTTGTTGGATGTTAAGATTTGGCTCCATATCCTTGATGTATAACGCTTCTAAGATGGGCAGGCGTCTGTAGTCGTTGCATGTTGTAATTATTTCGGTATTTTCTTCCAGAGTTTTTCTTGTAAGTTTCGTCTTATGTACATGCTCAGTCTGGGTCTTTGGCGCTCCGTATGCAAGGTGATAACTAGTCGTCTGCTTAATCTCAGTGTCGTCATGCCGATATAGGTTGATTGAAGGGCTGCACAGTTCCCTTGGTTGCAAGTGAACCTATATACAACATGTGACTGTTGAGTATTCTTTTGTCGACTGCTGGGCTGTTTCGTAGTAGGAGATGGCTGGTCTTCTTACTTCTGTAGTAGATGGTGAGGCTTATTTTCTTTTCTGGGTTGGTGGGAGTGACGTTTTCTTGACGATTTGGCGCATTATACGCTCGTCTTCTTTGTAATTTGTGGAGAAGTGTGCTTTATAGTAGAGTTTGATGGGCTCGTTCTTCTCCGCCGTGTCTTCTTTTCACAGTACCATTTGTCCACGGTCTTCTTAACTTGCTTTTCAATGTCGTTGGTGTTGAATCCGTTGCTGAGGAGTACATTGGTTGATCTGCTTATTTCTCCATGGACTTCTTTCCACGTGCTGCAGTGGGTGATAGCTCTTCTGATGTAGGCGGCAATGGTAGAGTCTTTGTATCGCTGAGGGCACTCGCTTCTACCGTTGAGACACTGGCCATTGTTCGTCGGTTTTACGTAGACGTTTGTGGAGAAGTTTTCTTGGTTCTGGGTGACGAGTACGTCCAGGAACGGCATTTTCCCCTCGGCGCTTCTTTCTATTGTGAACTTAAGTCCTGAGATCTCTTGTAGGCAGGTACGTATGTCTTCCATGTCTTCTTCGTTCTTCGTTTTGATGAAGATGTCATCGATGTATCGGCAGTAGATGTCCGGCTTGTTTATTGTTTTGAAAACTTCATCTTCAATGCAGCCCATGAAGAAATTCGATAGAAGCACTCCCAATGGAGAGCCCATAGCGACTCCATCGATTTGCTGGTATTTTTGAAAAGCAAGTTAAGAAGACCGTGGACAAATGGTACTGTGAAAAAGAAGACACGGCGGAGAAGAACGAGCCCATCAAACTCTACTATAAAGCACACTTCTCCACAAATTACAAAGAAGACGAGCGTATAATGCGCCAAATCGTCAAGAAAACGTCCTCCACCAACCCAGAAAGAAAATAAGCCTCACCATCTACAGAAGTAAGAAGACCAGCCATCTCCTACTACGAAACAGCCCAGCAGTCGACAAAAAGAATACTCAACAGTCACATGTTGTATATAGGTTCACTTGCAACCAAGGGAACTGTGCAGCCCTTCAATCAACCTATATCGGCATGACGACACTGAGATTAAGCAGACGACTCAGCTATCACCTTGCATCAGGAGCGCCCAAGACCCACACTGAGCAAGTACATAAGACGAAACTTACAAGAAAAACTCTGGAAGAAAATACCGAAATAATTACAACATGCAACGACTACAGACGCCTGCCCATCTTAGAAGCGTTATACATCAAGGATATGGAGCCAAATCTTAACATCCAACAACAAGATCTGCTGGCTCTTCCAAGCATGAGGAAAGGTGTCCAGCAGGCAACGCTCAGCCAATCAGGAGCCGAGGCAGCGAGGAACCCCGGGGAGCCAGCCGTATAAAGGCAGCCCCGCGCGGACACCCAGTCATTCTCCTCTCACACCTTGAGATGGACACACTCACTCCCAACGCCACTGAAGAAGGGTCCAGGACCCGAAATCGCGATCTGGCTACGCAGATGATACCCTACGGGGATACCATCAACAAACTCCCTAAAGAGAATAAGACACTCCTTAGACAAAAAAAAACATCTTAAAGAAAATAATCAACGCTGAACTGACAATCACTTTTAATGAAACATGTTTACGAGAAAATCTCCTGCCCATTTATACTCTAAATATTCCCAGTGATGGGGCAGTCAATAAAGGCAGAAAACGCCATCAGAGACCCAGCGATGAAGAAAGAAAGGAGTTCATGAAAAAACGGATCAAGGAGCTCAAGACAACTATATCGGAACTGGAAACACAGTACCAGCAGGTTGAAGAAAGATGGGTTGCGATAAACATAGACGCTGCATTAAAGAACTTAGACATTGCACTCAGAGAAACCTTAGACCAACATCGTAACACTACCATCAAAGCTAACCAAAAGAAGCTTGTCAACCTGAACGGTGGAACAATCAAACACCAGAGACCCAGTAAAGGATACATCAATCTCACGGACAAGACACTCACTCCCGACCAGAAGAACTACTGAACTTTGGTCTTAATTGCCACATCCTCTCTAAACCAAGTAAACACCAGAAGAGAGTGGAGTGAAATACTTCTCGACGACGTTGCAAATCTGGCTAAGAAGGAGAAGTCATCGTCAAGCCGACCTTCAAACAAGAGATAATTGCCGAATCTTCAAAACAAGAGGAAACCTCAACAGTAAACTCATTGAACCAAGACACACCGAAGCCGCGAAGCAGTTAAAGGCGGACCATAACATCATCATCAGGAAAGCCGACAAGTCCGCTGCCTACGGATTATGAACAAAACAGAATACCTGGAGAAAATTTACACTATTCTGGCGGACGAAAGAAAATTTGTGAAAATCAGCAAAGACCCTACGGAAGCCTTAAGAAAAAGCTGAACAAATTCATCACCATGAGCAACATCAACAGCGAGACCATCAAAATCAACAAGGTCTCTGGTGAATATGGTATGGGCTACTGCTATGGCACCGTGAAGACACATAAACCAGGAAACAAACTCCGGCCCATCATATCACAAATCCCGACACCGACTTATAATATCGCGAAGAAACTCTGTAAGATCCTTACACCATACGTCCCAACAACATATAGCCTGAACTCAGCAACAGACTTCCTCGACATCCTGAAGAGCAACAACTCAAGAGGAATCATCGCTTCACTGGACGTTGAGTCACTCTTCACGAATGTCCCTGTTGAACGCACCATCAACTACATCGCTCAGCGAGTGTACCATGACGACAGCACCCACCGCTAGACATCCCAGAAGCAGCTCTACGTGGCCTACTTCAATGCTGCACGAAAGAAGCACCGTTCACCTGTCCACGGGGTCAAAATACCAGCAAATCGATGGAGTCGCTATGGGCTCTCCATTGGGAGTGCTTCTATCGAATTTCTTCATGGGCTGCATTGAAGATGAAGTTTTCAAAACAATAAACAAGCCGGACATCTACTGCCGATACATCGATGACATCTTCATCAAAACGAAGAACGAATAAGACATGGAAGAAATACGTACCTGCCTACAAGAGATCTCAGGACTTAAGTTCACAATAGAAAGAAGCGCCGAGGGGAAAATGCCGTTCCTGGACGTACTCGTCACCCAGAACCAAGAAAACTTCTCCACAAACGTCTACGTAAAACCGACGAACAATGGCCAGTGTCTCAACGGTAGAAGCGAGTGCCCTCAGCGATACAAAGACTCTACCATTGCCGCCTACATCAGAAGAGCTATCACCCACTGCAGCACGTGGAAAGAAGTCCATGGAGAAATAAGCAGATCAACCAATGTACTCCTCAGCAACGGATTCAACACCAACGACATTGAAAAGCACGTGAAGAAGACCGTGGACAAATGGTACTGTGAAAAGAAGACACGGCGGAGAAGAACGAGGCCATCAAACTCTACTATAAAGCACACTTCTCCACAATTACAAAGAAGACGAGCGTATAATGCGCCAAATCGTCAAGAAAAACGTCACTCCCACCAACCCAGAAAAGAAAATAAGCCTCACCATCTACTACAGAAGTAAGAAGACCAGCCATCTCCTACTACGAAACAGCCCAGCAGTCGACAAAAAGAATACTCAACAGTCACATGTTGTATATAGGTTCACTTGCAACCAAGGGAACTGTGCAGCCCTTCAATCAACCTATATCGGCATGACGACACTGAGATTAAGCAGACGACTCAGCTATCACCTTGCATCAGGAGCGCCCAAGACCCACACTGAGCAAGTACATAAGACGAAACTTACAAGAAAAACTCTGGAAGAAAATACCGAAATAATTACAACATGCAACGACTACAGACGCCTGCCCATCTTAGAAGCGTTATACATCAAGGATATGGAGCCAAATCTTAACATCCAACAACAAGATCTGCTGGCTCTTCCAAGCATGAGGAAAGGTGTCCAGCAGGCAACGCTCAGCCAATCAGGAGCCGAGGCGAGGAACCCCGGGGAGCCAGCCGTATAAAGGCAGCCCCGCGCGGACACCCAGTCATTCTCCTCTCACACCTTGAGATGGACACACTCACTCCCAACGCCACTGAAGAAGGGTCCAGGACCCGAAATCGCGATCTGGCTACGCAGATGATACCCTACGGGGATACCATCAACAAACTCCCTAAAGAGAATAAGACACTCCTTAGACAAAAAGAGAACATCTTAAAGAAAATAATCAACGCTGAACTGACAATCACTTTTAATGAAACATGTTTACGAGAAAATCTCCTGCCCATTTATACTCTAAATATTCCCAGTGATGGGGCAGTCAATAAAGGCAGAAAACGCCATCAGAGACCCAGCGATGAAGAAAGAAAGGAGTTCATGAAAAAACGGATCAAGGAGCTCAAGACAACTATATCGGAACTGGAAACACAGTACCAGCAGGTTGAAGAAAGATGGGTTGCGATAAACATAGACGCTGCATTAAAAGAGAACTTAGACATTGCACTCAGAGAAACCTTAGACCAACATCGTAACACTACCATCAAAGCTAACCAAAAGAAGCTTGTCAACCTGAACGGTGGAACAATCAAACACCAGAGACCCAGTAAAGGATACATCAATCTCACGGACAAGACACTCACTCCCGACCAAGAAGAACTACTGAACTTTGGTCTTAATTGCCACATCCTCTCTAAACCAAGTAAACACCAGAAGAGAGTGGAGTGTGAAATACTTCTCGACGACGTTGCAAATCTGGCTAAGAAAGGAGAAGTCATCGTCAAGCCGACCTTCAAACAAGAGATAATTGCCGAATCTTCAAAAACAAGAGGAAACCTCAACAGTAAACTCATTGAACCAAGACACACCGAAGCCGCGAAGCAGTTAAAGGCGGACCATAACATCATCATCAGGAAAGCCGACAAGTCCGCTGCCTACGTGATTATGAACAAAACAGAATACCTGGAGAAAATTTACACTATTCTGGCGGACGAAAGAAAATTTGTAAAAATCACCAAAGACCCTACGGAAGCCCTTAAGAAAAAGCTGAACAAATTCATCACCATGAGCAACATCAACAGCGAGACCATCAAAATCAACAAGGTCTCTGGTGAATATGGTATGGGCTACTGCTATGGCACCGTGAAGACACATAAACCAGGAAACAAACTCCGGCCCATCATATCACAAATCCCGACACCGACTTATAATATCGCGAAGAAACTCTGTAAGATCCTTACACCATACGTCCCAACAACATATAGCCTGAACTCAGCAACAGACTTCCTCGACATCCTGAAGAGCAACAACTCAAGAGGAATCATCGCTTCACTGGACGTTGAGTCACTCTTCACGAATGTCCCTGTTGAACGCACCATCAACTACATCGCTCAGCGAGTGTACCATGACGACAGCACCCCACCGCTCGACATCCCAGAAGCAGCTCTACGTGGCCTACTTCAATGCTGCTGAAAGAAGCACCGTTCACCTGTCCACGGGGTCAAAAATACCAGCAAATCGATGGAGTCGCTATGGGCTCTCCATTGGGAGTGCTTCTATCGAATTTCTTCATGGGCTGCATTGAAGATGAAGTTTTCAAAACAATAAACAAGCCGGACATCTACTGCCGATACATCGATGACATCTTCATCAAAACGAAGAACGAAGAAGACATGGAAGACATACGTACCTGCCTACAAGAGATCTCAGGACTTAAGTTCACAATAGAAAGAAGCGCCGAGGGGAAAATGCCGTTCCTGGACGTACTCGTCACCCAGAACCAAGAAAACTTCTCCACAAACGTCTACGTAAACCGACGAACAATGGCCAGTGTCTCAACGGTAGAAAGTGCCCTCAGCGATACAAAGACTCTACCATTGCCGCCTACATCAGAAGAGCTATCACCCACTGCAGCACGTGGAAAGAAGTCCATGGAGAAATAAGCAGATCAACCAATGTACTCCTCAGCAACGGATTCAACACCAACGACATTGAAAAGCAAGTTAAGAAGACCGTGGACAAATGGTACTGTGAAAAAGAAGACACGGCGGAGAAGAACGAGCCCATCAAACTCTACTATAAAGCACACTTCTCCACAAATTACAAAGAAGACGAGCGTATAATGCGCCAAATCGTCAAGAAAACGTCACTCCCACCAACCCAGAAAAGAAAATAAGCCTCACCATCTACTACAGAAGTAAGAAGACCAGCCATCTCCTACTACGAAACAGCCCAGCAGTCGACAAAAAGAATACTCAACAGTCACATGTTGTATATAGGTTCACTTGCAACCAAGGGAACTGTGCAGCCCTTCAATCAACCTATATCGGCATGACGACACTGAGATTAAACAGACGACTAGCTATCACCTTGCATCAGGAGCGCCTAAGACCCACACTGAGCAAGTACATAAGACGAAACTTACAAGAAAAACTCTAGAAGAAAATACAGAAATAACTACAGCATGCAACGACTACAGACGCCTGCCCATCTTAGAAGCGTTATACATCAAGGATATGGAGCCAAATCTTAACATCCAACAACAAGATCTGCTGGCTCTTCCAAGCATGAGGAAAGGTGTCCAGCAGGCAACGCTCAGCCAATCAGGAGCCGAGGCGAGGAACCCCGGGGAGCCAGCCGTATAAAGGCAGCCCGCGGACACCCAGTCATTCTCCTCTCACACCTTGAGATGGACACACTCCTCCCACCGCCACTGAAGAAGGGTCCAGGACCCGAAATCGCGATCTGGCTACGCAGATGATACCCTACGGGGATACCATCAACAAACTCCCTAAAGAGAATAAGACACTCCTTAGACAAAAAGAGAACATCTTAAAGAAAATAATCAACGCTGAACTGACAATCACTTTTAATGAAACATGTTTACGAGAAAATCTCCTGCCCATTTATACTCTAAATATTCCCGGTGATGGGGCAGTCAATAAAGGCAGAAAACGCCATCAGAGACCCAGCGATGAAGAAAGAAAGGAGTTCATGAAAAAACGGATCAAGGAGCTCAAGACAACTATATCGGAACTGGAAACACAGTACCAGCAGGTTGAAGAAAGATGGGTTGCGATAAACATAGACGCTGCATTAAAAGAGAACTTAGACATTGCACTCAGAGAAACCTTAGACCAACATCGTAACACTACCATCAAAGCTAACCAAAAGAAGCTTGTCAACCTGAACGGTGGAACAATCAAACACCAGAGACCCAGTAAAGGATACATCAATCTCACGGACAAGACACTCACTCCCGACCAAGAAGAACTACTGAACTTTGGTCTTAATTGCCACATCCTCTCTAAACCAAGTAAACACCAGAAGAGAGTGGAGTGTGAAATACTTCTCGACGACGTTGCAAATCTGGCTAAGAAAGGAGAAGTCATCGTCAAGCCGACCTTCAAACAAGAGATAATTGCCGAATCTTCAAAAACAAGAGGAAACCTCAACAGTAAACTCATTGAACCAAGACACACCGAAGCCGCGAAGCAGTTAAAGGCGGACCATAACATCATCATCAGGAAAGCCGACAAGTCCGCTGCCTACGTGATTATGAACAAAACAGAATACCTGGAGAAAATTTACACTATTCTGGCGGACGAAAGAAAATTTGTGAAAATCAGCAAAGACCCTACGGAAGCCCTTAAGAAAAAGCTGAACAAATTCATCACCATGAGCAACATCAACAGCGAGACCATCAAAATCAACAAGGTCTCTGGTGAATATGGTATGGGCTACTGCTATGGCACCGTGAAGACACATAAACCAGGAAACAAAGTCCGGCCCATCATATCACAAATCCAGACACCGACTTATAATATCGCGAAGAAACTCTGTAAGATCCTTACACCATACGTCCCAACAACATATAGCCTGAACTCAGCAACAGACTTCCTCGACATCCTGAAGAGCAACAACTCAAGAGGAATCATCGCTTCACTGGACGTTGAGTCACTCTTCACGAATGTCCCTGTTGAACGCACCATCAACTACATCGCTCAGCGAGTGTACCATGACGACAGCACCCACCGCTAGACATCCCAGAAGCAGCTCTACGTGGCCTACTTCAATGCTGCACGAAAGAAGCACCGTTCACCTGTCCACGGGTCAAAAATACCAGCAAATCGATGGAGTCGCTATGGGCTCTCCATTGGAGTGCTTCTATCAATTTCTTCATGGGCTGCATTGTATATGATGTTTTCAAAACTATAAACAAGCCGGACATCTACTGCCGATACATCGAGGACATCTTCATCAAATCGAAGAACGAAGAAGACATGGAAGACAT
>NC_066533.1:2090646-2113146 GCF_024679095.1 Eriocheir sinensis
TATCTCGGCGGTGGTAGACGGTCACTGTTCTTCCCCTAAACCTATCAACAGTGGTGTTCCACAGGGCTCTGTCCTATCACCCACTCTCTTCCTGTTATTCATCAGTGATCTTCTTTCCATAACAAACTGTCCTATCCACTCATACGCTGACGACTCCACTCTGCATTATTTAACTTCTTTCAAAAGAAGACCCTCGCAACAGGAATTACATGACTCAAGACTGGAGGCTGCAGAGCGCTTAACCTCAGACCTTGCTATTATTTCCGATTGGGGTAAAAGGAACCTTGTGTCATTTAATGCCTCAAAAACTCAATTTCTCCACCTATCAACTCGACATAATCTTCCAAACACCTATCCCCTATTCTTCGATAACACTCAACTGTCACCTTCTTTAACACTAAATATCCTTGGTCTATCCTTAGCTTAAAATCTCAACTGGAAACTTCACATCTCTCTCCGCAAATCAGCTTTCTCGAGGTTGGGCGTTCTGTATCGTCTCCGCCAGTTCTTCTTCCCCGCACAGTTGCTATCCATTAACAGGGGCCTTGTCCGCCCTCGTACGGAGTATACATCTCAGTTGTGGGGGGGCTCCACTCACATAGCTCTTCTGGACAGAGTGCAGTCTAAGGCTCTTCGTCTCATTAGCTCTCCTCCTCTTGCTGATTGTCTTCTTCCTCTTAAATTCCGTCGCTATGTTGCCTCTCTGTCTATCTTCTAACGATATTTTCACGCTGACTGCTCTTCTGAACTTGCTAACTGCATGCACCCCCCCCCCTCCCGCGGCCCCGCTGCACACGACTTTCTATTCTTGTTCATCCCTATACTATCCGAACCCATTATGCAAGAGTTAACCAGCATCTTCGCTCCTTCATCCCTTACACTGGTAAACTCTGGAACAGCCTTCCTTCGTCTGTATTTCCTCCTGCCTATGACTTGTCCTCTTTGAAGAAAAGTGTATCAAGACACCTCTCCACCTGAAATTGAAATCTCTTTTGGCCACTCTACTGTTTTCTGTTGTTGGGAGTGGCAAGTACCGGGCTTTTTTTATACACTGTGATTGTTGCCCTTGAGCCGGCTCCTTTGTTGTAAAAAAAAAAAAAAAAAACGAGAAAAAGAAAACTGAATGAACAGTATAAACACCAACTAAAGAAGAAAAAATAGTTAAAAGAAACACACGAACGCTTTCAATTAAAACAGCAAACATGTGAATGAAATCGATGAACACACACAAATACTAAAATTCAATCAGAAATGAACCCAAGAAAAGGTAAGATGAAGTATATATAACTTGAAAGTGAAGTAACGCGAGGTCATGTGATATTAGGTAAGTTAGGTGATTTTGGGACCATTTGGGCAGACAGGTGGCGAACGGAGAGACGAATCAAGGGTGAGGGAAGGTATAAACTTAGGGCAAGGCAAGGCGAGGTAAAGTAAGCTAAATTTTGGTCCCGTGGCAATGAAAGGCAGCCGAATACAGTGGTTATATACGACACCTTGCTGTGAAGGTGGAGAAAGGAGGGAGTTGAGAGAAGGGAGAGGAAGCAAAGGGCAAGCGAAGGTGTGCAAGGGGGAAGGAGATGAGAGACTACTGAAAGAGAATGGTGGATAGGGAGAAAGAAAGTAAAGGCAGAAGAGAGGAGGATGATGGGGATGGAAAGGAGAGGGCAGAGAGACGATTGAAGAGAGAAAGGAAGGGAAGGGGGTAGGATAAGAATGGAGTGGATAATGGAAGCGAGTGGAGAAGGCGTAATTTATCGCCAAAATGTGCACCGCCTCAACTAAACGGGTAACCCCTTACTGTGCCTACTTTATCAAACACCCCACCTTACTCCCTCCTTCCTCTTCCTTTCTTCATTCCTCGCTTCTAGAAATACAATCACATTTTTCTCTTCCATTACGCACCCTATTCAAAACATAATCAACTCCCTCATCATTTCTAGTCTTTCTTCATTTCTGAGTTCCCTTTCGTTTCTCCACTTTCTTTTTCTCCCCAAATGCTATGTTGCCCCCTTCACCCTAGCTTCGCAATTCCTGCCTGCAATCTTTCATCTTTAATCTGCTCCCTTATCTTCTTTTTTTTTCTCCCCCTCCTCACCAGTAATTTACTGACGCTCCCTCTTCTTCCCTTTCTTCTTCTCATTAAATTTTCCTTCGCATTTTATTCTCATCAACCTTAATTTCTTACTTGTTTTCCAATCATTTATCCCTTGCTATCCTTCTTCTCCTTCTTGTTGTTCACATTTTTTTATTTCTTCCGGTAGGTTCCATTCTCTCTCTCTCTCTCTCTCTCTCTCTCTCTCTCTCTCTCTCTCTCTCTCTCTCTCTCTCTCTCTCTCTCTCTCTCTCTCTCTCTCTCTCTCTCTCTCTCTCTCTCTCTCTCTCTCTCTCTCTCTCGTGATGACGTGCCCCACCAACATTACTTTTTTTCTTCACCATACCTTCCCATCGCCATTACCATAGTTCGTTATCGCCAACTATATGAAGTGAAAGAGACCATGAAGTTAATCAGTCAGAGGAGTAAGAGGAGACAAAGACCCAGAGGAGAACAAAGGTACCAAGATGAAGATTAGAAAGAGATGATGTTGTATAGATTAATTAATGGTAGTAGTTAGAAGAGGAGGAAAGACGAAGAAGAAGTAGAAATTAAAGAAGAGGAAAAAGTAAAAAAAACAATAGGGGGTTATAGAGGGAAGAGTTTCGTTTCTTTAGGTCGTCTTCTCTCGATGGAAAAAATAAACAAATTCATAGAGAGAGAGAGAGAGAGAGAGAGAGAGATTGTGGATTAAAAGTATGTTCTTATTTACTATCTGCGATATGAAGATAATGCGAATAGAGAGACAAGTAAAGACAACCACATTTTATTTTCTATTTAACTATACAATTCTAGTTCTCTATTACAATTTTTCCTTGAACACCTAGCTGCTGTCACGAAACAACTTATTACGACTAATATAAGTATTGCTGATATTACTAATGCGACTACCACTTCTACCACGTTTACACTTCCAAAACTTTTATTACTGCTAGTACTGCAACCACCACCACCACTATTTCTACCCCACTAACATCACGACCGCCACCTTCATCGCCTCCATGGCCGCCACTTTCATCACACATACTACCACCAATCAGCTACCACCACCATCACCACCACGACACTAGCCAAGTTACCTACCCACTTGCCAAACTCTCACCTACTTAACACCCACCCCTCTCTCTCTCTCTCTCTCTCTCTCTCTCTCTCTCTCTCTCTCTCTCTCTCTCTCTCTCTCTCTCTCTCTCTCTCTCTCTCTCTCTCTCTCTCTCTCTCTCTCTCTCTCTCTCTCTCTCTCTCTCTCTCTCTCTCTCTCTCTCTCTCTCTCTCTCTCTCTCTCTCTCTCTCTCTCTCTCTCTCTCTCTCTCTCTCTCTCTCTCTCTCTCTCTCTCTCTCTCTCTCTCTCTCTCTCTCTTTTTTTTCGCAAAAAAAAAATCCCCCGTCCCCTCCCTTTGCCCTCCCTTCGTTCATAATTGCAAAACCTTGACTAACACGGCTATATACAAAATTAAAGTGAAAGATAATACAAACGATTTTTGTTAATACTCTTAGCATAGTACTACTAACTAATACAACACAGAATGAGGAAGAGACAGACTGCAAGAAATATAAGAAACAAGGAGAAATAACAAAAGGAAAACAAAAATGGAAGGGAGAGAACACGGAAAGGTGAAAACATGAAGAAGAGATTCCTGAAGCCATCCAGCAGCGAGACAGGCGAAAACGAAAGCATCGTTAGTATGCAGAACAAGAAACAACCCCCTTACCTCCTCTTCCCACACCCTTAACCCCCTTCCTCTTTTAACCCCTTTACTACTTTCTCTTCCCTTTATCCCTTAAACCCCATTTCCTTAACCCCCTCTCTCCGTTACCCATCTCTTTCCCCAGCTTCACATCCTACTTTTTTTTTTTCTTTCTCGCAACGCTATTACAGTCCTCTCTTCCTCATCCCACTATCCCGGTTCACAAGTCCAGCTATCTCCATTACAGTACAACTCAACACGGCACACCACCACCAACTCACACCAGGAAACTCAAAACAATACAGCAGCAGCAACAACAACAGCAATATAGCTCGTTCAAAGGCATCAAAGCTCACAAAAGCTCATTCTCGCCCTTGTCTCCCGGCACCAAAGCACCTAAACAAGCTGTTTTGGACCCGTGGACTTATCAGGAATTCAGACGGATACGGAGAATGAGTCATTTTTTGTTGTTGTTTTGTAGTTTATATCAATATATGTGGAGTAAGAAATTCGTGCATCTCTCTCTCTCTCTCTCTCTCTCTCTCTCTCTCTCTCTCTCTCTCTATCTATCTATCTATCTATCAATCTTTAACATATATATATATATATATATATATATATATATATATATATATATATATATATGGAGAGAGAGAGAGAGAGAGAGAGAGAGAGAGAGAGAGAGAGAGAGAGAGAGAGAGAGAGAGTAAACTACAAAAACAATTACGCCTGTAACAAATACAATTAATAAACAATCACATTCCATTTCCTTTCACGAAACCTAAAGAATGTAGGACAGTGACTTATTTTTGTACGTCCCCCCCCCCCCCTCCCCTTCTCTCTCTCTCTCTTTTATTTTTTATTTTTTTTATTTAAACATGAGATACATATGATAAAAGGGCGGGGAAATTGTCTCCATGCTAAAGACGACCTCTGTCTTGAGGTCGCCTATCTTAAAGTATTGTCATGTGCTTGTGCTCAGGCGGATGTGTCTAGGGCGGGTAAGTGCGACACCAGGCATGAGCCGCCACCTTCACCTGCTGGGTGTTTATTGCCCTAACGCCCACTTCACCCGTGAAGGCGTTCCACAGGTGGGCCGTGGCACTCGTGAAGGCCCTCTGGCACCTGGCTGTGCAGCTTCTCGGGATTTCAAGGAGGAAGTCGTTTGCCACCGCCGCTCTCGTGGTGTGCTGGCTTCTCCTCCAAGTGACCCGTAGTGCCGCCAGGTGAGGTGTGTGTTGGACCTGGGCCTTGTGTAGGACTGTGATGGCACCGACCCTTCTCCGGTGCCCGAGGCTGTCGAGCATACAGCGGGGGGCGTCATGCTGGTGATGTAGCTGCTGTTGATGTTGCCGCTGCCGCCACTGGTGTCCATGTGGTCGCTGCTGCTGATGGCTGCTGGCATCGCGGATGAGTCGCTTTGCCCTCCTCTGCACTCTGTCCAGCAGCGAGAGGTGACATTGGGCACTACTCATCCAGGAGAGAGGGGAGTATTCCATGACGGGCCTCACCTGGGCTTTGTACAGCCTCAGGAAGCCGTCTGCGTCGAGCAGGTGCCGCACGCGACGCAGGAGTGTCACCCTCAGGGAGGCTCAGCGCGCCACACATTCCAGGTGGCGGTCGAAACTGAATCTGGAGTCGACCTCCACCCCCAAGATGTTGATGGAGTCCTTGATGGCCAGGGTGTCGTCCCCAAACTTCAGCCGTTCCTGCAGGAGTCTGGCGTCCTCCCCCGAACGCGATATGACCATGGCCTGGGTCTTCTCGGCAGCAAACTTGACTTGCCAACGTCGTCCCCAGGCCATGATGTCACCAAACACACACACACACACACACTCTCTCTCTCTCTCTCTCTCTCTCTCTCTCTCTCTCTCTCTCTCTCTCTCGGGTGCCCTGGGCACCGACCACTGTTCAGTCGATGATGGCTGCCAATGACAAGTGGCTGGCGCTACTCGACGCACTGGTCACTTTTCATTACAGCCGGAAACTGTTCCAGCAATGATGTCGAAGCTAAGGATGCGCTGTTGCTCTGATTCTTGAGAAAAAAATATACAAGATACAGTACTGCATCCTTCCTATTATCAACCATAAACTTTTAAGAAGCCAGTTTTATACGCTCTACGAAGGCATTAACATTGTACTCAGACAAGTTTTCAAGGCACTCAACTTATTGGCGTTCCTGATATTTTTTTTCAGCTGCAAATTTTAAAGGGAAACGCATGTGCATATCCATTTCCATGACCATAATTTTAGTCACCATCATCTTGTAAGGCCAAAACGTCAGTGATATATTCCGTAATATTCATCAATGGCCATCACGCCACTTTTTTATGGGACCGCGAGCGGTCATACGTCTTAAACAATGGTAACTCTCACCGGCCACCAGATAGGAGCCTCGACATGACAGAGGAAATGGTCCCGCTCGGCACGTTTCTGTATCCCCATAAAAGAAGTAGACACTGGGAATTCATTCATAAAAATACGTGTTAGTTTTTTTTTTTTTTTTTCTTTTTTTTTGTCGAGAGAGTGGCAGCCGCCCTCAACTGAAAAGTGCCCCATTCGCTTCTTCACCCCCCCACTCCGCTCTCTCTCTCTCTCTTGGTGTAAACAATGCTAAATTGGCGTCTCTCTGATCCCATGCCAAGATCAGTTTTGTATCTTATGGCAGGGGAAGGGAAGGGTGATGGAAGCTGGGGAACGAAGGGAGGGCGAAGGGAGGAGAAGAGAATCTGATGTAGAGGGAAGTTTCTTAGTTAGTGATGATAAGGAGTGAAGGGATGGAAGGAAAGGGGGGAAATTATGTTTAATTAAGGGATGGAAATATATAGTCGAGGAGGAGGAGGAGAAAGAGAGCAAGGATGAGAAAAGAAAAGCAAGCAGATAATAATATAAATAGTGGATGGAATGGAAGCTAAAAAAAAAAAGACAATAAGGAGCATTACAGAGAAAAGGAAAAAAGGAAAAGGTAAAAGGAGGAGAAATCAGACGTAGAGCTCAGTGGCAAGATAGATGGAAGGTAAGAAGGGAGTGAAGAGAGGGATGAAAGTGTGTGAGGGAAAATGAAGAGATACTTGAGATGTGTGGAAAAAGGATGAGGATCGGAGAGGGAACAGAAAAAAAAAGAAAAGAAAAACACGGTGATGGGTTTCGGCCTTGACAACTTATATCACACACACACACACACACACACACACACACACACACACATCCGAGCCATCTGGCACCTCATATTTCAGGCCAGCGTACACACACACACACACACACACACACACACACATTCCAAAACAATACTTCCATTTTTAAAGGTTTTGTTCACTATTTACCTTTTTTTTAGTTTTTTTTATTAATCTAGCTGATGGTTCCTTACTTTTTTTTATTGATTATACTTTTCCGTGCAATTCCTCTCCTGTACAAATTAAACTATATGTTATACTGTTATTTTTTATCTTTATTTTTTATGTCTTATAATCATGTTCTGGTATATTTTTCCTATGCACTGCTAACTATTTTGACATTTTCTATTCAATTTTGAATATTATTATTTAGCTATTTTTTACACATCCAGTCCCTCTTGTTAATATTTCGCGTTTTTCATTCTCTAAAAAAAATATTACGTAATTTTTTTCATCAAGAATTTACGTCTACGCACCCCTCCGTCTGTATTTCCTTCTGCCTACCACTTGATTTCTCAAGAGAGAGGAGCATCAAGACACCTACCGGAAATTGACCTCTCTTTTGGACACTTTTATACTTCCTCTTATAGGGGCAGTGCTTAACAGGCTTATTGTTTTCATATACGTTTGCCCTTAAGCTGTTTCCTTTACTGTAAGGAAAAAATAAACTTTCAGCATACAAGATATTAATATGTTGCGCATTATGTTCGATCATAAATACACGAGTCATCCTGTGTGTGTGTGTGTGTGTGTGTGTGTGTGTGTGTGTGTGTGTGTGTGTGTGTGTGTGTGTGTGTGTGTGTGTGTGTGTGTTTCCATGCCTGCCATTGTTTACACGCGAGTGGCAGTTAACGAAATATGTAAACGAGAGGAAATGATGGAGGGAGAGGACGAGGGAAGGGAAGGAAGGGAGGGGAACGAAAGGAGAGAGGGAGTGAGAACGGAGAGAGGGTGGCATGTTCCTAGTTTCTTAATTATAACTTACCCACGCACAGTCTCTCTCTCTCTCTCTCTCTCTCTCTCTCTCTCTCTCTCTCTCTCTCTCTCTCTCTCTCTCTCTCTCTCTCTCTCTCTCTCTCTCTCTCTCTCTCTCTCTCTCTCTCTCTCTCTCTCTCTCTCTCTCTCTCTCTCTCTCTCTCTCTCTCTCTCCCTCTCTCTCTCTCTCTCTCTCTCTCTCTCTCTCTCTCTCTCTCTCTCTCTCTCTCTCTCTCTCTCTCTCTCTCTCTCTCTCTCTCTCTCTGTATGAATGGGCAAATAAGCAAGAAACTAAATCCACTGCCATTGTTGCCAGAAAAGGCGTGTTGCACGAACTGCTTCAAATATTAAAAAAAAACGGTGTGTGTGTGTGTGTGTGTGTGTGTGTGTGTGTGTGTGTGTGTGTGTGTGTGTTGCACACACACACACACACACACTCAAAGTAAATAAGTGACAGGTGGACATTCGTGTGACAGACAGTGTGTGAATAGGTCACACACACACACACACACACACACACACACACACACACACACACACACTTTGCTTTTTTCGACTTCAGGAAAGCATTTGACCTTGTAGACCACACTGTTGTCATTACTAAGGCCATTGAACTGGGGCCTTACCCTAATCTTGTCCCGTGGCTGACTGATTTCCTCAGCGCACGACAGCAAATAGTTCGCTCCCAGGGCTCAGTTATCCTCCCCTCAAAGGCTGACGTGTGGCGTCCCGCAAGGAATCAAAATTGGTCCTCTTTTCTTCTTCTTGCTCATTAGCAACGCCCTCATAGACACACCGCAATGCTGGAAATACGTCGACGACAGCACATTGGGCATCCCTGTCAACAACAGGGCTCCAGGCTATGCACCTCTTCAAGGGTCGCTCGACAACTTTCAGGCATGGACGGTGGACAACAGTGCCACAATCAACCACACCAAGATCGTGGTGATGCGCGTCTGCACCTCCAAAGGAGAAGTCCCACCGCCGCTGCTGTCAATTGGCTCACACCAGCGCCAGATAGAGCTACCATTGGGCCCTGGTGCTGCAAGTAATTCCGGGCCCCTAAGTATCTTAATTTACATATGTCATGCCCGGGCCGTTGATTAGGAGTGGTTGCTGTCCCACCGTTGAGCAAGGGGGATGGGGTGTATGGTGTGTGATGTCCTGGCAGAGTACCCAGAGATCGACAATAATGAGCACTTGCTCACGTCGTGAGGGTACCTGCTGGCGAAAGCGAGTCCAACTCGTGATCAGGCCGTGGTAGTGAATTATACACACACACACACACACACACACACACACACATACACGGGGAAATGCTTATTAACTAGAGTCGTTTTCTTCATTCTAGCGTCATTCCAAGTGCATTGTTTAAAGCGTTCTAAAGTGCGTTGCAAGCAAAATGAGACAGAAAACACACACACACACACACACACACACCAAGAATGTTAGACCTTTTTTTTAAGCGCAACACAAAAGCAAATAAGAAACACTCCTCAAACTTGGCAAGCAATTGTATTTTTTGGGATTAGTTTTGTTGTTGTTAGTTACCTTCACGAGAGAGAGAGAGAGAGAGAGAGAGAGAGAGAGAGAGAGAGAGAGAGAGAGAGAGAGAGAGAGAGAGAGAGAGAGAGAGAGAGAGAGAGAGAGAGAGAGAGAGAGAGAATTACATAGATAAACAGACCACACAGGCTCTAAGGCCCAAACTAGGTGGTCTGTCCTAAACCTAAGTGACAGTTGTTATGCGGCCACCATGGCGTTGAAATTGACCTAGTGAACATTTAGATGGAGCAGATAGCGGTCAAGATTATTCTTAAACGATGCAGTCGAGTTACACTGATGGTGGTAATCTGTTCCAATCTCGAACGACAGCATTAGTGAAGAAGAATTTTGTGCAATCTGAATGAACTTGTCTACATTTAAGTTTAGCGCCATTATTTCTCGTTCGCGTCAAATCATGCATCACAAACAGCTTGGTCGGATCCACGTTGGTAAAACCGTTAAGCATTTTAAAGCACTCGATCAGTTTTCCTCTGAGGCGGCGTTTTTCAAGAGAAAACAGGTTTAAATGTGACAGCCTTTCCTCGTATGGTTTCTTTCGTAATGAAGGAAGGAAGGACTACGCTGAACACCTACTAATTTGGCAATGTCTTTCGCATGGTGGGGAGACCATAACTGCACGGCATACTCCAAATGAGGTCTGACGAAACTATTATACAAAGGTAGTATAACATCTTTATTTTTTGAATGAAAAATTTCTTTTAATCAAACCGATCATCCTGTTGTTTTTTTAACGGACTCGTTCCACTGCTGGGAAAACTTGAGGTTAGACGCGACTGTGACGCCAAGATCTTTAACCGAGTGAACGCCTTTAACTTTAACGCCGCACATTTCATAGTCCTTCTTTATATTTCTAGATCCAACCTCCAGAATCTGGCACTTGTTTATATTAAAAGGCATTTACCATTATACTGACCAATCTGATATTTTACGCAAATCTTCTTGTAGGTTCCGCCTGTCGCATTCCGTAAGTATCGCATTGCCAATTTTCGTGTCGTCCGCAAATTTACTAATGAAATTATTGAGACCAAGGTCATTGTCGAAGATGTAAATGACGAAGAAACGGGTCCCAGGACAGAGCCTTGGGGGACACCACTAGTGACTGGGATTCACTCAGAGGTCACTCCATTTATTACAACTCTTTGCTTTCTATTGCTTAGCCAGTGCTTGATCCATTCGTGAAGCTTACCCCCGATACTTATTTCCTTGATTTTATGAAGCAACCTGTAGTGTGGAACTTTATCAAACGCCTTCTGGAAGTCCAAATAAATAATATCAAATGATTTAGAAACATTATAGACTGCAAAAAGCTCGTTATAGAATGTTAATAGATTCGACAAACTAGATCTGTTGTTACGGAAATCATGTTGCGAGTCCAGGATTAACGAATTACACTCTAGGTAGTAACTACTTTATTTCGAATAATTATCTCAAATAACTTACCAATAATTGAAGTTAAGCTGATTGGCCTGTAATTATCCGGTAATTTTCGGTCGCCTTTTTTGAAAATGGGTGTTACGTTAGCCATTTTCCAATCACTAGGAACGATACCATGGTGCAAAGACATATTAAACAGCATTGTTAAAGGCTTGAGTATCTTTCTTGATATTTCTTTAAGTAATTTTGGATATATTTTATCAGGTCCTGGACTTTTGTTAGTTTTAAGTGACTGCAGCGCTTTGAGAACCTCATCTGTACTGATTTCAAAGTCAGGGAGGGTATGATTAGGATTTTCAATAGTGTTAGGAACAGCAGCAGTATCGGTAAAATTACTATTAAAAACCGAGGCGAAATAAGAATTTAACGTGTTCGCTATGCGTTGGCTGTCTGTCACGATATTGCCCGAATTATCAGTTAATGTGCCAATCCCACTTCGAATCTCTTTTTTGTTGTTTACATATCTAAAAACACTTTTAGGATCTGACTTGCAATTTACCGCAATGTTTATTTCGTACCTCCGTTTCGCCTGTTTGATTAAACTTTTGACTTGTCGTTTTGCTTCGTAGTACCGTGTACTATTTTCGGTAGAGTTATCGGGTTTCTTTTGCCTATATAACAAGTTCCTCTTTTGGAGAGCAAGTTTGATTTCATTATCAAACCACGGAGGATTTTTAACTTTTCGGCGCTTTTCACAAGATTGCACGGATTTATTTTGTTCAGTTAGTAATCCAGCTTAAAAGTCTTGCCAAGATTCTTCGACGTCGATGTTGGATACTAATTGAAAGGTCGTTAATGACTGTCTTATTCTTTCAAAATCCGCTCTTTTAAAATTGGGATCCAATACCTTATTCTCTGTAATCCTTGTTTGAGCTCTTATGTCGAGACGCACCAGTCTATGATCGCATGATCCGAGGTGTTCGCCAACGCTAACATTGTCAACTAAGTTCTCTTGGGTTACTAATACAAGATCAAGAATATTATTATCGCGCGTTGGTTCACTAACCATTTGGCTAAGGCAGTTATTTTCAACGAAGTCTAACATCCTGTGCGATTCCCCCTCAGATCCCATGAGTGTCTGCCGGTCTATATGCGGTAGATTAAAATCGCCCAAAATCAATGCATCACTGTTTCGGAGAGTTCTTTGCAAAACGCTATGCATAATTTCATCATTCTATCGTGATTGGCCTGGAGAGAGAGAGAGAGAAAAAAACAAATACGACAAGAGAAGAAAGGAGAGAACACTGGAGATGCAGGCACTAGTAAAATGCAGGAACAAAACTATTCCGGTGCTGGGCAACATTCAACTTGTCTTGTTCTTGAAATATTATTGTTGTTATTATTATTATTATTATTATTATTATTATTATTATTATTATTATTATTATTATTATTATTATTATTATTATTATTATTATTATTATTATTATTATTATTATTATTATTATTATTATTATTATTATTACTAATTATTATCGCTACATTATCATTTTATTGTCAACAGAGTTAGTCGCGTCAAACATGGGCATGGTGAGTAGTGGTAGAACCTCGCTAAGGGGCAAACTGTTTCTTTTACCTCTTCTCTCGGGCCTCGGGGTGGGTTCGGCGACCCCCTCGGCGTCGCGAAGGCTCGGGAAGGGCGTGGTGGGTGTCGGGGCGTCTGGTTGAAGTGTACCGGAACGCAGAGCGAAAGGAGAAAGAAAAGATACAATAATAAAGCTAATTTTACGGCCATTTTTCATGTTTGGCTAAAAAAAAATTGAGAAGAGGAGAAAAAGGAGGGGGTAAACAAGGAAGAAAAGGAGGAGGAGGTAAAGTAAGAGGGGCAGAAGGAGGTAGAGGAGAATTAGAGGGAGGCTTAAAGGAGAGAGAAAATAAAGGAGGGTAAAGGGGTGGTCGAGAAACAGGAAACAGATGGATGGAATAAAATTTGTAGAAGTATGCTGATAACTAAAAAATCAAGGCACAAAGTGATTGATACAAAATGGATAGATAGATAAATAGACAGACAGAAAGATAGATAGAAGAAAACAATGGAGAAAGAGAAAGGGAGGAAAAAGAGAGGAGGGAAAAAGGATAAAGAGCATTCAAATGACACTTAAGTGGAAGAGGAATGTTAAAAAAAGGGAAGTGGAGATAAAAGTTGGTTGGTACATCATTTGGAGGAGGGAGAAAGAGAGGAAGAAACAGAAGGATGATTTAACAGAGAAAAGAGGAGGAGAAAATCGGGGTAGGAGGAGTGTCAATACAATTACGGGACAATTGTATTAAGGGAGATACAAGGAAGGAGTATTGGGAAACAGGAAAATTATAAGCATAAATGTGAGGCTTGGGAATGAATAGGAAGATATAAATGAAGATTATGAGAAGGAGGAAGAGGAGGACGAGAGGGATGACATTCAGCACAGGTAACGCCTCAGAAAGGAGCAAATACCGAAGAGCCCCTTGGCAATGGAATAACTAAAGCCATCTAAACTTGTGATCAGGGTAATTCTTGAAGAAAACCTTGAAGTCACGTACGCTGGATATTCCTTTCCCTTTCCTTTCCTTTCCTTTCCACTTATGTCCCCTTCATATCCTTTTCTCTCCCATTATTTCCCATTACATCATCCTAAGACTCTTTCCCAGTGATTTTCCCTCTTTAATCTTTAGTTCTCTTTTCCTTCATCATCTCTTCCTTCACCTCTTTTTTTTCTTTCAATTTCACACTTTCCTCCCTTGAAAGTGTTTCCTCTCGCTCTTTCCTTTCTCTTACCTGCCCCCCCCCACACACACACCTTTTTTCCTCTAACACTCACCCACCACCTGTAGGCTGACAATAAAGCTGAGCAGCGGTTTGGTCGAGACCTGGCACTCGTACATGCCAGCATCCTCCTGGGCCACACTCTGTATCCTCAGCAGCCACTCGTGCGACGCCTCGTCGTGCTCCACACTAAGACGGTTATCCGTGCTGTACTTGTACTTGTCCACGGTAAGGATGTGCAGGTCCTCGTGTCTGATCCACGACACCTGTACAAGGAGAAGGAGAGTGTGAAAGGATGATAGAGAGGAAGCTGCAAATGTGAAAGAGAGAAAAGGATAGAAGAGGAAATGAAAACAGGAAAAAAGAGCAAGCGAGAGATAAAGGAAGCATGTAAGGTGTGTGTGTGTGTGTGTGTGTGTGTGTGTGTGTGTGTGTGTGTGTGTGTGTGTGTGTGCGTGCGTGCGTGCGTGCGTGCGTGCGTGTGTGTGTGTGTGTGTGTGTGTGTGAATATACGAATACATACATACATACATACATATTTTTTTTACAGCACAGAGAGCAACTCAAGGGCAGCAAAAAGGGGATTTAAAAGAAAAAAAAAAAGCCCGCTAACTGTTGTTCTCATATACGTAGCGATAAGTATAGAGTGGCCAAAAGAGAGGTCAATTTCGGATGGACAGGTGTCTTGATACACTCTTCTTGAAAGAGGTCAAGTCATAGGCAGGAGGAAATACAGACGAAGAAAGACTATTCCAGAGTTTACCAGTGAAGGGGATGAAAAAATGGAGATGCTGGGTAACTTTTGAATAAGGGGTTTGGACAGTATAGGGATGAGCATGAGTAGAAAATCGTGTGCAACGGGGCTGCGGGAGTGGGGGAGGCATGCAGTTAGCAAGTTAAGAAGAACAGTCAGCATGAAAATATCGATAGAAGATAGAAATAGAGGCAACATGGCTGCGCAATTTAAGACGTAGAAGGCTGTCAGTAAGAGGAGGAGAGCTGATGAGACGAAGAAGCCTTAAACTCCACTCTGTCCAAAAGAGCTGTATGAGTGGAGGCCCCCCACACGTTAAATGCATACTCCATACGAGGGCGAACAAGGCCCCTATATATGGAAAGCATCTGTGCGGGGGAGAAGAACTGGCGGAGACGATACAGAACACCCAACGTGGAGGAAGCTGATTTATAAAGATAGGAGATGTCAAGTTTCCAGTTGAGATTTTGAGCTAAGGATAGACCGAGGATATTTAGTGTTGAAGAAGGTGACAGCTGAGGGTTGTCGAAGAATAGGGGATAGGTGTTTGGAAGATTGTGTCGAGTTGATAGATGGAGAAATTGGGTTTTTGAGGCATTGAAGGATACAAGGTTCCTTTTACTCCAATCGGAAATGATAGCAAGGTCTAAGGTTAAACGTTCTGCAGCCTCCAGTTTGGAGTCTTGTAATTCCTGCTGAGAGGGTCTTCTATTGAAAGAAGTTGAATAATGCAGAGTGGAGTCGTCAGCTTATGAGTGGAAAGAACAGTTTGTTATAGAAAGAAGATCAATAATGAATAACAGGAAGAGAGTGGGTGATGGAACAGAGCCCCGTGGAACACCACTTTTGACAACAGTAACCGCCTACCAACGCAGAGATGGAACGGCCGGAAGAGAAACTGGAGATAAGGGAACAGAGAGGATATAATCCGAAAGAGGGCAGTTTAGAAAGCAAAGACTTGTGCCAGACTCTATCGAGAGCTTTCGATATGTATAACGCAACTAAGAAAGTTTCACCGAAACGGCTAAGAGAGGATAACCAAGAGTCAGTTAAGAGAGCAAGAAGATCGCCAGTAGAACGCCCCTTGCAGAAAACATACTAGCGATCAGATAGAAGGTCAGAAGTGGAAAGACGCTTTTGAATCTTCCAGTTAAGGATTGATTCAAAAGCTTTAGGTAAACAGGAAAGTACAGTAATAGGGCGGTAGTTTGAGGCATTGGAACGGTCACCCTTCTTAGGCACCTGTTGTATGTAGGCATACTTCCAGCAGGAAGGAAAGGCATATGTAGATGGGCAGAGGCGAAAGAGTTTGACCAGGCAGGGTGTCAGCACGGAAGCACAGTTTTTAAGAACAATAGGAGACACTCCATCAGGTCCATAAGCCTTCTGAGAGTTCAGGTCAGAGAGGGCATAGAAAACATCGTTCTTAAGAATCTTAATAACAGGCATAAAATTGTCATAGGGGGGATGTTTAGGAGGAATATGCCCAGAATCGTCCAGAGTGGAGTTTCTACAGAAGGTCTGAGAGAAGAGTTCAGCCTTAGAGATAGATGACACGGCGGTGCTGCCGTCAGGGTTAAGGAGAGGAGGAAAAGATGAAGAAGTGAAATTGGAGGAGATATTTTTGGCTAGGTGCCAGAAGTCCCGGGAAGAATTAGAAAAAAGCAAGGTTTTGACATTTTCTATTAATGAAAGAGGTTTAGGAAGGTCGAAGAATAAATTTGGCACGATTTCGGGCAGATATATAAAGATCATGGTTAGCATAAGTGCGAAGGCTCTGGTACCTTTTGTGAGCTACCTCTCTATCTTTGATAGCAAGGCTTTTTAGCATGAGGAGTAAAGAAAGTACGTGGAATGTGATGCACTGGACACACATAGAGGGGTATCTCTCCTGGAAGCAGTAATCATTCCACGGGAAATCGGAGAAGTACATCCTCAGGTCGTCCCACCGAGCTGAAGCAAAATGCCAGAAGCATCGCCTCTTCGGTGGGTCTAGAGAATGTACAGGAGCGATAGGACAGGATACAGAAATAAGGTTGTGATCGGAGGAGCCCAACGGAGAGAACAGTTTGACAGAGTAAGTAAAAGGGTTAGAGGTAAGGAAGAGGTCTAGTATGTTGGGCCTGTCTCCAAGACGGTCGAGAATACGTGTAGGGTGGTGAACCAACTGCTCTAGATCGTGAGGAGAGCAAAGTTGTAGGCTTGTTCACCAGGTTGGTCAGTGAAAGAGGATGAAAGCCAAAGCTGGTGGGGAACATTGAAATCTCCTAGGATGAAGATTTCAAGGAAGGGAGAGTGCGTCAAAATATGCTTCACTTTAGAATTCAAATAGTCAAAGAATTTTACATAGTTAGTAGAGTTAGGTGAGAGATAAACAGCACAGATGTATTTAGTAATAGAATGACAATGAAGTCTTAGCCAGATGGTGGAAAATTCAGAAGAGTCAAGGTCGTGGGCACGCGAGCAAGTGATGTCGTTGCGCAAGTAGGCGCAACTTTGGATTGAAATTTAGGATAGAGGTAGTAGGAGGGAACAGAGTAGAGATTGCTGTCAATAGCCTGAGAAACCTGTGTTTCGGTGAGGAAGAGAAGGTGAGGTTTAGAGGAGGAGAGATGGTGTTCCACAGAATGAAAATTAGAGCGAAGACCGCGAATGTTGCAGAAATCGATTAGAAAAAGATTCGAGGAGTTATCAAGACACCTCTCAAGTCTCAAGTTGGCAGCCAGAAGGGAAGTC
Organism: Eriocheir sinensis; assembly: GCF_024679095.1. Taxonomy (NCBI): domain Eukaryota; kingdom Metazoa; phylum Arthropoda; class Malacostraca; order Decapoda; family Varunidae; genus Eriocheir; species Eriocheir sinensis. The sequence goes on from NC_066533.1 coordinate 2,107,802, forward strand.
CTCCCTTGGGGAATTTGTGCCCCCCCCCCCTCCCCCCAGGCGGGGACTCCGAGGCAGAGCGTAATTGTGCCATTTTGAATCTTAAATTTTGGGAAAAGGTGTATGTTGTGTGAATGTAGTGTGGTGTGGCAAGACAGAGGATCTGTCTTTAGAGAGCATGCTGAACAACTCTCTCTGGTGTTGATGAGGCAATCGGGAAACGGAAAGTGAGGACATAGGAAGGGTCTTTGGAGGGCTTCAGCACCCTCCTCGCTTCCCACATAGTGGAGTGGCTTACGCCTGTATCGGTATATATATAAATATATATATATATATATATATATATATATATATATATATATATATATATATATATATATATATATATATATATATATATTGATGTATAATGAGTGTGTACGTGAAGAAGTATCATGTGAAATAATGACAGGAAGAAAGAGGGAGAGAAAAGTGGAGGTGGAGAGATGTGAGTTTAGGTGGACAGGTTTATTTCTGAATTGTTTTCGTTTATTTTTTGATAACATACAGAAAAGATAACAAACAGAAACATTAAAGCGAGAAAGCAGGACAAGCGTCTCAAATCAAGCATACTAAAAACTATCATAAATAGATAAAAATTAATTATGAAAATGAAGGAGAAAGGACGATATTTAAACAGTTATTGATGAATATGGAAGATACTAAAGAGGCAAATCCAACTGCACCTAAATTTACAACATAAGTTAAACAAGGTAAGACAAAGAACACAAAAATCGACTACATGATTATCTCTCTCTCTCTCTCTCTCTCAAAAGATTCCCTTTATTTTTAATATTGTTGTCTCCCCCCCCCCCCCCCCCTCCCCTTACGTCTGTTTTTTTTCTGGTCCTTTCTTCCCTTTCCTCCTTCTCTTCCCTTTTCTCCTCCATGTGAAGATTCCGTTAAGAGGAGTAGCCGGTTATATTACCTGATCTCATTCAGCTCTACCTCCTTCTGCACTCCTCCTCCTCCTCCTCCTCCTCTTCCTCCTTCTCCTCCTCTTCTTCCTTCTCCTCTTCCTTTTCATCCTCCTTTTGCTCCTAGGTGACCTCATCTTGCCCACAATATCTACGATTTTTTTCCTACTTAATGTTCAACCGCTTTGTTATTCTGATTCTGTTCCTGGTCCTCCTGCTCCTTCTTTTATTCCTCTCTTCCTTTTATATTCTTTCTTCTCCTCCTTCTCTTTCTCAACAGTTCCGTGTCAGACCTTCAACTTGATACTTTTCAGATTTGTTTTCACAGATACTTGATATTCTCTCTCTCTCTCTCTCTCTCTCTCTCTCTCTCTCTCTCTCTCTCTCTCTCTCTCTCTCTCTCTCTCTCTCTCTCTCTCTCTCTCTCTCTCTCTCTCTCTCTCTTGTGTCCTGATCGGGATATAGTCGCGCGTGTTAAACAAGAATAAGGACACAGCTGGTAGCGGAGACAGGGAGGAAGAAATGAAGGGAGAGGGGGCTGAAGAAGGAGATAAGGCGTAGAATGGATGTAAGGGGGCAAGGCGGTGGAGAGGTTAGGGGGAGGGAGCAAAGGAAGACCTGGTATAAATAGAGATAGGGGTTCGTTATGATTATCAGCAAAAAAAAAAAAAAAAAAAAAAAAATATAATTATATGAGCAACAGTCTCGTGTTTAGTTTTACTTGTTAGGGAAATAGACAGAACAGACAAACAGGCGTACAGACACACATACACACACAATAAAAAACGTGCATACCCCCCCCCCCCCACACACACACAAAATACACACACTGATACACATACAAAACACACACTAAAGTAGACGCACAAAGAGATTTACACCTAAATAGAAAGACACAACAGACTGACAAACAGACAAACACACAGGCAGACACATGGAATCACACACACAGACATACAGACAAACAGTACAACAAACAGATACACATATGCATACACACATGCAGACACAAGGAATCACACATACAGGCATATATACAGACAGACAAGCACACGACAACCACAAAGATTCACAAAAATACAAATACACACAGAGAAGGCAGGCACACACTCACACAAACATAGACCCAGAGAAACTTAACATTCACACACACATATTAACAAACAGACTGAGAAACATACAAACAGGCAGACAGACAGATACAGAGACATGCAGATACAAACACAGACATACCAGCATTCATACATTATTTTCTCATTGCAAGGGAGGAAGCTCCGGGCAAAAAAACAAAAACAAAAAAAAAAGCCAGTTAGGCGCTGCTCAGACAAAAGAAAATAGAACTAGAGGTCAAAAGAAAAGTCAATTTAAGAGGGAGAGGTGTCGTGATACTCTCCTCTTGAAAGAGTTCAAGTCGTAGGCAGGATGAAGCACAAACAAAGGAAGGCTGCTCCAGAGTTTATCAGCGGAAAGGATAAAAAAAAATTATGCTGGTTAACTTTTGCATAAGGGATTTGGATAGTACAGGAATGAGCAAGAGTAAAAAATCGTGTGCAACGGGGTAGTGGGAGGGGGGTGGGGGGCATGTAGTTAGCAAGTTCAGAAGTTCATTCAGCATGAAAATATCGATAGAAAATAGAAAGAGAAGCAACACTGCGGCGGAATTTGTGAGGTAGAAAATTGCTAATAAGAGGAGGGAAGTTGGTGAGAAGAGCCTTTGACTCTACTCTGTCTAGACTCTTCAGTATTTCCATGTGAAACTAGCCAGTGGGGTGGTGGCGGCTGCGGGGTCAGCCCCGCCCCGCACCTTGCCATACACTCTCAACATCTCTCGCTTCCTCTCTATGCCAGCTATTTTCTACCTTTAACCCGGTAGCTGCGGGGATCATTTAAAAAAAAAGCTCTAAGCAAATTAATGAGAAAAAAGAAAAAATCATCAAACCATTATATAATATATATATATATTTGTGATCAGTGATTCTATTATCTATTTGGGGTTTTTTATATCATGCATGGCATAAAAAAATTTGGCCCGTAACTGGTAAAATAAAAACTATGGCGGCCCGTGCGGGTTAACCCGGTAGCTGCGGGGATCATGTTTCTTAAATGAATTTAATTAAATAACTGGATAATTCAATAAGGTCATATAGTGTTAAGATGGTTTCGTTTTTAGGATAATAACATAGATTATGAATAAATACCACGACACTTGACATCGTTTAAATACAGCGTTGTCAAGTGTCGTGGTATTTATACACAATCTTTGTTATTACCTAAAAACGAAATAATCTTAACATTATATGACCTTATTGGATTATCCAATTATTTAATTAAATTAATTTGAAGGTAGTAAATGGCTGACATATGAGAGTAAGCGAGAGATGTTGAGTGTGTATGGCAAGGTGTGGGGCGGGGCTGACCCCGCAGCCGCCACCACCCCACCGGCCAGTTCCACATCGAAATACTATAGCAGAGATGTGCGTGTGGAGGCCCCGTCCCCCCACCCCCCTACCTCCACCCAACACACACATACACAAGATGCATACTCCATACGAGGGAGGAATATATATGCTTGTATATGGAAAGCATCTGTGAGGGGGAAAGGAACTGGCAGAAACAATACAGTACCCCCAACCTCGAGAAAGCTGACTTAGCGAGAGAGGAGATATGAAGTCTTAAGTTAAGATGTTGAGTTACGGATAGACCGAGAAAGTTTACTGCAGAAGGGGACAGCTGTGTGGTGATAGGTGTAAAATTATGTCATTCACAAAGATACAGACACGCGGACATAAAGACACATACACAGCAGAGATACATACATACAGACACACATTTTCGTCTTCACCACCCTGCCTCCATGCACTCTTTTATATCTCCTGACGCTTTTATCTTCTTTTTTGCTTTTCTTTCCTCTTTTTTTTTGTTTTGCCTTCTGAATGACAAACAAACTATTACTCCTTTTGCCATTTAACTGATTCTCCTTATATTCACTTTTCTTCCTATTTCCTCTCTCCACACGCGTTTCCCTCCGTATATTGCCATTATCCTACTCTTCCAAATTGCATTTTTGACCTCCATATCTTCCATCTGGCATTTCCTCCTTCGACTCTCCTCATATCTTTCATATTTCTCCCTCTCTTTCTCGTACTATTCGTACTCTTCCCTATCATTGTACACGAAACTTTTACCTAAAGAACAGTAAAAGTAGTAGTAGTAGTAGTAGTAGTAGTAGTAGTAGTAGTAGTTGTAATAGCAGCAGCAGCAGCAGAAGCAACAAGAGTAGTACCATTACGAGTGCAGTGACAAGACACAAAAGTTCATTTTAACCGGTGCCTGTATGTTGAAGAGTTTGGAGGAGAAGGGAAAAAAGGGGCATAAGAAGTCAGAAAAAAAGTGGGGAAGGGAGGAGGGTAAAATTAGGGCTAATAGGAGAAATAAATAATAATAACGAAATAAATTTGACACCAGGAAAGGGGACAAACTTTGAATGCAAAAAGGAAGAAAGAGAAAAAGGAAAGATTGTATAAATAAAGATGATTATGAAGGTTACAAATAACTCATGGCGCTGTGTAATTATGAGAAGTTGAAACACTAGACACCATGAGAAGCTAAGTAACCATAATGATGGGGAAAAAGTATATAATCTCTCTCTCTCTCTCTCTCTCTCTCTCTCTCTCTCTCTCTCTCTCTCTCTCTCTCTCTCTCTCTCTCTCTCTCTCTCTCTCTCTCTCTCTCTCTCTCTCTCTCTCTTTACATATAAAAATCAGTCCAGACAGAGAGAGAAGTCCTTAAACCTAAGTGAATCTACACTAATCAGATGGCTCCAAAACGTTGCTTTTCTACTTTAGTTAATATTAAGTTCAAGGAAGTGACGGTCGAGCTTGTTTTTAAAGGAGTCAATCGTGTTACACTGGACCACTGACGGTGGGAACTTATTCCATTCTCGCACTACAACGTTGGTGAAGAAAAATTTGGTGCAGTCTGAATTTACTTGTCTACATTTGAGTTTTATGCCATTGTTCCTCGTTCACAAAGTGTCATCGATCATAAACAATTTTGTTCTGTCTACATTCGTGAAACCATTAAATATTTTAAAACATTCGATCAGTTTTCCTCGGAGGCGACGTTTCTCAAGAGAGAACATGTTAAGGGTGGAAAGCCTTTCTTCGTAGGATTTGTTGCGCAAGGAAGGGATAATTTTTGTTGCCCGACGCTGAACACCTTCTAATTTAGCAATGTCCTTTGCATGGTAAGGAGACCAAAACTGTACCGCATATTCCAAGTGGGGTCTGACTAAACTATTGTAGAGCGAAAGTATGACATCTTTATTCTTGAATAAAAAGTTTCTTTTAATGAAGCCCAACATTCTGTTCGCTTTATTTGCTGCATCGATGCATTGATGTGAGAATTTGA
>NC_066533.1:2115646-2120646 GCF_024679095.1 Eriocheir sinensis
AGAGAGAGAGAGAGAGAGAGAGAAAAGGTCATGATGGTGTGTATTAAGTTACAAGTTTCCATGTTGTTAGAAATGCATCGAAAAGTAAACAAGAAAAAAATATGATACAGAGTTTGCTATGACGGCTGATCCTGCTGGATATATATATTATATGATATATATTATACGATAATATGCAAATGTAGTAGTGGAGATGTGGACTTTGCAGAGGAAGCTCTACTGCTTCTGTTATTATTTATAATAATAATAATAATAATAATAATAATAATAATAATAATAATAATAATAATAATAATAATAATAATAACAATAATTTTCATTATTATTTTACTATTTCAATTACTATCATTATAAACGTTATTATTATTATTATTATTATTATTATTATTATTATTATTATTATTATTATTATTATTATTATTATTATTATTATTATTATGTTATATCAATTGATATTATCAACATAATAATTACAGGAACACCAACAACATTAACAATAATAACAATAATGATGATGGGCTCATTAAATTTGCTGCTCCGCACGGGGAAGTGTGTGCGTCAAGGCAGTGTGTGTGTGTGTGTGTGTGTGTGTGTGTGTGTGTGTGTGTAATTCACCGTGGTATGATCACGCGCTGGACTAGTGTTCCCCAGCCAGTGTCGTCTCTGAATGAGCTTTGGGGCTCTGGTGACGGATCCCACTTTCCTTCACTGTATCAGTATCGAACTGAACACAGCAGCATTCTCCTCACCTTCTCTCACCTTTCCTCTGACTTTCCTCCGTTTCCTTGCCTTCCCTTTCCTCTCCCTCATCAAGACCTCTCACTTTGTACTCTCCTTTCTCTCCTTAATGAATTCCTTCAGGTAACCTCTCCGATTTGAATAACAGAGGAAAGGTGAGGAAGGTAAGAAGGGGCGTGAAGAAGGATGGAACGAAACAAAGGATGGGAGGAGGTGGGAAATAGGAATTGATAAAAAAAAAAAAACGGGGGAAGGGAAGGGAAAAGAAGGATAAGGGAGGGGATGGGGAAGAGAAGGGATTTGGAGGGAAGGATTTGAATGCAATGTAGTGGAACGGAAGGGAAAGAATGGAAAGAAAATTAAAGATAAATGTACAAGGCTCGAAAAAGAAAATGTGGGAGGGCGGGAAATATGGAACCGAAAAGGTAGAAACGAAGTAGTGAAAGAAGAAAGGAGGCAAGGCTGGAAAATTCGCCTGAGAAAGGAAGAGAGAGGGAGAGAGGGATGAAGGACAGAGGGAGAAGGGAGGGAAAGGAATGAGGAATAGAGGAATGAGAATGAAGGTGAAAAAAGTGACAAGTAGAGAGAAAAAAAAGGAGATATAAGAGGATCGAGTGTTGGATAGAGGAAGGAAGGAAGTTGGGAAATAATGCATAGAAAAAAAATGGAGGAGGAGTGTAAAGGTAAAGGAATGGAAGATAAGGAAATAAAGAAGAGAAGAAGAAAAGGAGGAGGGAAGGAGGAGGAGAGGGAAGAAGGAGAAATAGGAGAAAGTTTAAAGGAATCAGTTTTCCCCTTTCCCTTTCCTGACAGTTTTGTGTTTATGTTCCTTGTTTGTTTGTTTGAATGTGTGTGTGTGTGTGTGTGTGTGTGTGTGTGTGTGTGTGTGTGTGTGTGTGTGTGTGTGTGTGTGTGTGTGTGTGTGTGTGTGTGTGTGTGTGTGTGTGTGTGTGTGTGTGTTCTTTGTTCCCGTTGACTTCATTTGTTTTCTATTGTTTTGTGTTCGTTTGAATTGCCTGATTTTTTTTTTCATGTTATGCTCGCTCTCTCTCTCTCTCTCTCTCTCTCTCTCTCTCTCTCTCTCTCTCTCTCTCTCTCTCTCTCTCTCTCTCTCTCTCTCTCTCTCTCTCTCTCTCTCTCTCTCTGTATATTCACTTAATCTAATCCTGCTTCCACCTCTCTACTGCAATCCATGACCTCCAATCCCTCATCCTTATTGCTCCCTCCCATGCCCCTCTTTTATCTCCTTCTCCTCCTCTCTTTCGATAATACATCAAAGTAGATTGCTTTGACGCTCATCAGAACCAAGGCCGCTCTACCTCCTCCCCTATTTTTCCCCTCACGCCCCACCTCTTCCCTTGCCCCCCTACCCGTCGTCCTCTTCCCCTTCTTTCACTTACCAGCCTCCCTGCCCTACTCATCTCCTCTCCTCTCCTCTCCTCTCTCTCTCTCTCTCTCTCTCTCTCAGAGAGAGAGTATATCCAACTCTGCTGAAAGAAACGAAGAGCGAAATACTCTCCTCCCTCACAACCGTATTCAATATGTCCTTGCGACAAGGCATCGTCCCTTCAGATTGGAAAAAGGCTAACGTGACACCGATTTTCAAGAAAGGAGACAAAAAAGTACCAGGTAATTACAGGCCCATTAGTCTAACTTCGGTTGTAGGTAAGCTACTTGAGGGCATAATTAGAGACAAAATTGTGAGTTACCTTGAAAGCCACTCATTGATTGGGGACTCACAACATGGCTTCCGAAACAAAAGATCCTGCCTATCAAACCTATTAACCTTTTATAACGACCTCTTCACTGTTTATGACGTAACCAAATCACTGGACGTAGTCTATCTTGATTTCAGAAAGCGTTTGATAAAGTCCCGCATCATAAATTACTTTACAAATTAAAGCAAATAGGTATTGACGGTCAAGTAAACCAATGGATCGCGAATTGGTTGAGCAACAGACAACAAAGAGTAGTGATTGACGGATTTAACTCAGAGTGGGCGCCTGTCACTAGTGGCGTCCCTCAGGGCTCGGTCCTTGGCCCAGTGCTCTTCATTATTTACATCAACGACGTGGATGTTGGACTCAATAACCGCATTAGTAAATTTGCAGACGACACAAAGATTGGTAACTCGGTTCTCACTGACGAAGACAGGCAAAGCCTCCAAGAGGATTTGCACAAAATTTCAGCTTGGTCGGATAGATGGGAGATGCCCTTTAACGTAGACAAGTGCCAGGTCCTTCAAGTTGGAACGAGGAATAAGAAGTTCGAATACGAAATGCGCGGCGTTAAACTCAAAAGCGTTCAATGCGTCAAAGACTGGGGGTCAAAATCACGTCAAACCTCAAATTCTCACAGCAATGCATCGATGCAGCAAATAAAGCGAACAGAATGTTGGGCTTCATTAAAAGAAACTTTGTATTCAAGAATAAAGATGTAATACTCGCTCTACAACAGTTTAGTCAGACCCACTTGGAATATGCGGTACAGTTTGGTCCCCCACCATGCAAAGGATATTGCTAAATTAGAAGGTGTTCAGCGTCGGGCAACGAAAATGATCCCTTCCTTGCGCAACAAATCCTACGAAGAAAGGCTTTCTATCTTAACATGTTCTCTCTTGAGAAACGTCTCCTTCGGAGAAAATTGATCGAATGTTTTAAAATACTTAATGGTTTCACGAATGTAGACAGATCAACATTGTTTATGATCGATGACAGTCTGCGCACGAGGAACAATGGCGTAAAACTCAGATGTAGACAAGTAAATTCAGATTGCACCAAATTTTTCTTCACCAACGTTGTAGTGCGAGAATGGAATAAGCTTCCACCATCAGTGGTCCAGTGTAACACGATTGACTCCTTCAAAAATAAGCTCGACCGTCACTTCCTTCAACTTAATATCAACTAGAGTAGAAATGCAACGTTTTGGAGTCTTCTGATTAATGTAAAATCACTTAGGTTTAAGGACAGACCACCAAGTCTGGACCATGGGGTCTGTGTGGTCTGATTTTCTATGTAAATCTATGTAAATCTCTCTCTCTCTCTCTCTCTCTCTCTCTCTCTCTCTCTCTCTCTCTCTCTCTCTCTCTCTCTCTCTCTCTCTCTCTCTCTCTCTCTCTCTCTCTCTCTCTCTCTCTCTCTCTCTCTCTCTCTCTCTCTCCTTCTCGCTCTCTCCTCGCTCTCTCTCCTTATCGCTCTCTCTCCTTGCTCTCTCTCCTTCTCGTCTCTCTCCACCACTCACTTTTACTTTCCTCTTTCATCATCACTTCAACCCTCTCCTTCCCTCCTCCCCTCCCCTGTTTAAATGAGGGGAAGGAAGAGGAGAGGAGGTAGGCTGAGGTGAACGGGGTAAGGGGAACGTGCTGAGGGGAAATGCCTCTTCACAGCGTTGATAGGACCGCCTCACCTGATTAATCTAAGCCCAGGTTGTGTAAAAGTTAATTATCTTGATCCACTTGACCCCAAAACAAGAGGAAAAAGAGAGGACAGGAATGTAATTTAGGAGAAGGCAATAATGTAAGCTCCTCCTCTACACATTTCATCTTTGCCTCCTCCGTATTTTCCTCTTCCTCATCATCGGAGTATAAAGGATAAATTATGTTTGTGTGTGATCCTTGGCATCTAACTCATGTTCAATCGTATATGTACCGTTGTTATTATGACTGATATTAATATTACTATCATTATCACTTTTATTATTGCTATTATTTACAGTAGAGGAGGAATCTAATGCCCCTCAATACAACCCTGCTATATTGCTGGTCCCAAAACTGAAAAGTAGGAGAACATCCAAAGTAAAAATCGGGTGGAGAGGCGTCTTCATACTACCCTGTTGAAGACATTTAAGCTGTAGGTAGGAAAAAAATAAAGGCGAAGGAAGACTACTTTTGAATTTACCATCGAAAATGATGCAAGGAATGAAGATGCTGGTCAACTCTTGCGCACACACACACATATATATATACATAGATATATATATATATATATATATATATATATATATATATATATATATATATATATATATATATATATATATATATATATATATATATATATATATATATATATATATATATATATATATATATATATATATATATATATATATATATATATATATATATATATATATATATATATATATATATATATATATATATATATATATATAAGGTATAAGGCAGTATAAGGGAGGGGGGATGCATACAGTTAGCAAGATCAGAAGAGCAGGCAAGAATATGTCGGAATGAAATAGTTAAT
>NC_066533.1:2125646-2173146 GCF_024679095.1 Eriocheir sinensis
TATCTAGACACTTTCTTGAGGGGCCTCTTGGACTACCCCAGCCCGTTAGTGGCGCAGGCGAGTTTATTTGTAATGGCTGCCGTGGTGTATGACTCTAGCTTGGGCCATGATGCCCCCCAGTGCTCCACTTGAACGATATCGCTGAAGTTAGGATTGATTGATGATCTGGGCAGCATTTGGATAGTCTGTTGCCACTCGGCGATGGTTAAAAACTGTCAAAGTCCTTCAGTGGGAAAAGAACCTAGGTCCTTTGGCTCACCACGCCCACACGCGCACCACTCGGTTACCACTTTACTTCTTTTTCATTATTTCAATATTTTTTACTTTTATTTTTTATTTTTCTTATATAATTGTTTTACTTGATTGTCTTATTCTCAACATTCTCTTGAAATCGCTTGCCTACGACGAGGGCGATAATATTTTCGTCATTTAGCGTACGATTGTCTATTTATTGTCTGTCTGTGACCAAAAAGTTGTAAAAAAACACCGGAATTAATTATAGTCACCAAAGGCATAGGAGAACATTCACTGGAGAACTAATCGAGCTCAATTAACTTTGGGAAAACTACGGTAAAGTGACAATGATGACTGATGAAAAGTTACTGAACTAATGAATTGGTGGCCACCCATATGGAAATAAACATCCGTGTTTTGAGGGCAAACCCTGAGTGCTTGCAAAGAGCATAACATGAAACAGTCCAGTCCAGACCAGGAGTGAGTCCAGTCTCTTGCTTCTCGCAGCGTTGGTCCGACATATTTCTGATTAAATCTGAGACACTGGTCAATATGATAAGCAATAAGTATTCTTTGCAATGTAGTTTCAATCTTTTCTATTTTCTCACTCCGTTGTTGTTGTTGTTGTTTTCTCATTCACACTTTCCTCACTCCTACACTATTTTCACACTTGTGGCCGCACGCACAATACGCATCCCAGATAAAGCAATTTCGTTATCCTTGGTTTCAATATTACGAGCTTCGATTTCTATACGACCGATAATACGATAACAGCTAGAATAGTTTGCAGTTATGCGGCTTAGTTGGTGTGTGTGTGTGTGTGTGTGTGTGTGTGTGTGTGTGTGTGTGTGTGTGTGTGTGTGTGTGTGTGTGTGTGTGTGTGTGTGTGAGAGAGAGAGAGAGAGAGAGAGAGAGAGAGAGAGAGAGAGAGAGAGAGAGAGAGAGAGAGAGAGAGAGAGAGAGAGAGAGAGAGAGAGAGAGAGAGAGAGAGAGAGAGAGAGAGAGAGAGAGAGAGAGAGAGAGAGAGAGAGAGAGAGAGAGAGAGAATAAGGGCAACAATAAAAATGAATAACGAATAAGAAAAGATGAAAAGAAGAACGGAACTGCAAACAAGTCACAACGAATGAAAGAAATCAAGGCAGAACGGAAAGAAGGGATGGAGAAATGCGGGCAAGGGTGGGGGGAGGTGGTGTATTCTGGTAGCCATGGAGGTAATGCTGGTAGCTTTGTTCCCCTCATCAGAAACACTCACGGCGCAGGGCCTGAGTTACAAGGGGAAGGTTTTTGAGCGTTTCCTGGAGGCTCATTCAGAGAGGAGACGAAGGAGAGGGCGGGAAGTTATGACGGGAGGCTTGAGAAGGGGAAACCGTCGGCAAGATATAGGGAGTGAGGAAAAAGGAAAGGGAATAATGCGATTGGGAGGAAGGGAATGAGGGGAGAGGAAGGGGAGTGACGATATAGAGGGAAGACAGGAGAAGTGAATAAGGAAAGTAAGGAAAAGCGATTGTAGCATTGCTTTTTTCCCTACACTCAGCCTTTAGCATCACATCGAGACTACAGGACCTCCAGTACACGCCAAGGCCCGTCGCTTAGCTCCTGAACGCTACCGTCAAGCCAAGGCCGAGTTCGAGTCTGTTGCATCAAGGTATTGTACGGCCCAGCAGCAGCAACTGGTCATCAGCCCTCCACGTCGTCCCCAAGAAGAACGGCGACATACGTCCCTGTGGATACTACCGTGCCCTTAACTCGCGCACTAAGATGGACAGATACCCGGTGCCAAACATCCAGGAATTCTCGTCCCAACTTGCTGGTTCCACCATCTTCTCACGTGTGGACCTCGTCAAGGCCTTTCACCAGATTCCAGTCCATCCTGACGACATACCGAAGACTGCCGTCATCACGCCCTTCGGTCTCTTTGAATACGTCAGGATGCCGTTTGGACTCATGAACGCGGCCCAGACCTTTCAACGCTTCATCGACGAAGTTCTCCGCGGCTAACCCTTCTGCTTCGCCTACATAGACGATCTACTCATCGCTGACCCGGATGAAGCCTCTCACAAACAGCACCTTCACCAAGTCCTCACCCGCTTGCAAGACTACGGAGTACAGATCAACGTGGACAAGTCTGAGCTCGGTGTTACTTCCCTCACCTTCCTTGGCCACACTGTTACTCCAGAGGGCATCGCTCCACTCAACTCGAGGACTGAAGCCATCCAGCAGTTCCCGAAGCCGTCCACCCAGCGCCAACTCAAGGAATTCCTGGGTATGGTTAACTTCTACAACCGCTTCGTCCCACACTGCTCTCTCATGCTCCAGCCCCTCTACGCCATGGTGAAGCCCTGCAAGCGTGGCCAGTCTGTCACTCTCGTCTGGACTCCGGACGCTGACGCCGCCTTTCTCGCTGCTAAGAAGGCCCTCAGCGACACAGTCATGCTGTCCTTCCCTGCCCATGACGCGGAGATCTCCATAGCAACAGACGCCTCCGACACTGGGACTGGTGCTGTCCTACAACAGTTCGTCGACAACGCCTGGAAGCCGATTGCCTTCTTCTCCCGTAAGCTCTCCAAGTCTGAAGCCAAGTACAGCGCTTACGACCGGGAACTTCTCGCCATCTTCAAGGCTGTCAAACGTTTCCGCTACTTCATTGAAGGCCGTCGTTTCCACGTGTTCACTGACCACAAGCCCCTCACTACTACCTTCCTGAGGAACAGACTCTTATACACCACGTCAACATCTCGCAGTTCACCATTGACATCCGGTACATCAAAGGTGCAGACAACGCTCCAGCTGACGCCCTCTCCCGCAACATTATCGCTGTGACTTCCTCTTCACTTGATTACGCTGCCATAGCCGCCGATCAGTCCGGCGACACAGAGCTGGAGAAGCTTCTGGACAGCCCGGCGCTTAAAGTGAAGAAAATCACACTCCCAGGCACCAAGGTCACTCTCTACGCTGACGTCTCCACGGCCACCGTTCGTCCCTACCTGCCACAGCGACACCGCTACCAGGCCTTCCGTCAGCTTCACGACCTCTCTCACCCTGGCATCCGAGCCTCGCAGCGCCTGATGACGTCCCGCTTCATCTGGGATGGAATTAACAAAGACGTCAGACTGTGGACCAAAACCTGCACCGACTGCCAAGCCTCCAAGTTGACGCGACACACTCACTCTCCACCCGGCACCTTCACGTCCGTCACAGAGAGGTTCGACCACGTCCACATAGACCTTGTAGGTCCCCTGCCACCCTCCGCAGGCCACCGCTACATCCTCACCTGCGTGGATCGTTTCACACGCTGGCCCGAGGCCGCCCCCATCGCTGACATCACTACGGATGCCGTCGCCCACGCCTTCATCGCTACTTGGGTCTCCAGGTTCGGCGTCCCTCTCAGCCTCACCTCAGACCGCGGCGGCCAGTTCGAGGCTAACGTGTGGAACAAAGTTATGACCCTCCTCGGCATCCGCCGCTACAGAACGTCAAGCTATCACCCGCAGGCTAACGGCATGGTCGAGCGCTTCCATCGGCAGCTGAAGTCCTCCCTCATGTCCTCCACCCAACGCGACAACTGGTCCCCGGCTCTTCCCTTGGTCCTCCTCGGCATCAGGTCCTCCCTGAAGGAAGACCTGCACCACTCCTCGGCTGAACCAGTTTACGGCACCAATCTCCGGCTCCCAGGCGAACTTCTAGCGCCCACACCTGACACCGCCCCCTGCGGCGTCCAGGACTTCGCCGCCCGCCTCAAAGGTGCCATGAGGAGTCTTCAGCCGGTGCAGCCTCGCTCTTCCCCGAAGAAGACCTTCGTCAACCAGGACCTCGACACTTGCACCCACGTCTTCGTGCGCGTGGATGCCGTCCGGCAGCCCCTGCAACAGCCCTACGAAGGACCCTACCGCGTCCTGAGACGGACCAGAAAGACTGTCACGATCGACAAACATGGTTCTCAGGACGCGGTCTCCATAGACAGGGTCAAGCCGGCATACCTGCTGACCCCAGACCAGGCGCCCCAACTCTCCGTCGCCGAAGCAACACCGTCTGTGTCGCATCATCCCAGCACCAGGAAGATATCGTTCCTTTTTTGAAGTCACTGGGGGAGTATCTGTAGCAGTCACCGCTCAAATCGCGTGCTCTCTTACCCGGTACTCCTCAGAAAATGTGGCGTTGCAGCAGACTCTTTGAGTGTATGTTTCTTGTCGTTGTATTCGTCTCCTTGTCAGTCTTGTGCGTCTTCAATGTTTGTCTTTCTTGCTACTCGTTTATCTCTGACTGTCCGTACATGTCTTCTTGTTGTCCACTCATACACATTGTTCCACACATACACCAACACTTAAATGTTAACCTACACAGTACAACATTCACACACATGCATACACACACAAACACCTTTTCTATGTGTTTTGTTTGTGCCCATGACTTGTACGAAATTTGTTAATAAAATAACCCTGGCGGATATAAGTTTCTCTATCCGTGAACCGACTAGCACTAAGAACACTCGCTACCACCAACAGCCTAATGGTCGACCTCTGCCCATTAGTGCTGCAGGCAAATGTTTAGTGGCGCTATTTTGCTTAGCTCATGCTGGCCCCCGGAACTCATCTCTGCTCCACTCTTGAGAGTTTACCTAGAGTCCTAGTTGAGAGGTGGTCTTCTGGACAGCATGTAGGTACTTTTAAGCCACTCGGCGATGACTGAAATTGTCAGCTTGCAGCGGCGGACGGGACGAGAAACCGGGTCCCCCTGGAAGCCGCACCTGTACGCTGACTACTCAACCACCTCCTTCCTGTTTGTGTGTGTATGTGTGTGTGTGTGTGTGTGTAATAATAATAATAATAATAATAATCGGTTTATTCAGGAAATTGCAGCCGTTAAGCTGAAAATGTACATATTAATATACAGTGCAACCATAAAGAAAAATACAATATAAAGGGGGGGTGGGGTTTGTGATTTTACATTAACGGAGGGAAAGTAGTGATGATGCTTGGGGTGAAGAGGTGGAGGAGGCGGTGGTGTGGGGCGATGAGGCAAGGAAGGTAATCCTCCTCTGAAAGGCAGAGTAGTGTTGCTGTGTGTGTGTGTGTGTGTGTGTGTGTGTGTGTGTGTGTGTGTGTGTATTTTGCGAGGGGCCACGATCATAAAGATTTCACCTTATTTGTGTTTTCTCTCACCAAGATTCACTTCTTCAATTCATTTTTCCGTTGTGTCATTTTCTACCGCTCTTCGTCTCGAACTTAACTTCACCAAAACCTTTCTCTCATTTTTTCCGTCTATTATATTCTCCAAACCTAACGTATAAACAAAACATTCACCTTAAATTATTCCTTCGCCTACATCCATTATATCATTCTTTAATATGTTCCCCTTCCCTTTTCTCTCTCTTTCTTTCAGTTATACCTAGTTCCTCCCCTTCCCTATATGATCCCTATTCATTATCTCATTTATATCCTTAAAATTTACCTGAACACACCATTCCCCAATACCTTTTCTTCCCTTTTTTCTCATTTACGTTCCTTCCTTTCCCTTCAGCCACACCTATTATCTCCCTACCTCATAACCTTCCTTTCCCATTTCCTCCCTAAAAGTGTTGTCCATTATAGCATAAACTTTATCTTTCCCCATCACTCTTTCCTTCCTTTGCTTGTTTCTCTTACTATGATCTTTCTTGCCCCTTTCCCTCCCACATTCCCATTATTTTTATTTATTTCCTTTCTACACACACACACACACACACACACACACACACACACACACACACACACACACACACACACACATACACACACTTAAGTCTTCCTATCACACACAACCGACTGAATCTGATTTTACTTTCATGACAAAAAATAATAATCCTGAACACACACACACACACACACACACACACACACACACACACACACACACACACACACACACACATACAAACACTTAAGTCTTCCTATCACACACAACCGACTGAATCTGATTTTACTTTCATGACAAAAAATAATAATCCTGAACATGATGATGATGATGATGATGATGAGGATGAGGAGGAGGAGGAGGAGAACGAGGATGGAGAGGAGGAGGAGGAAACATGGACATGGAAACATGGACTAGCAGGCAGCAGAAAGCCTGTTGGCTCATTACTAGGCTGCCTGCGTTCAGTGATTTAATCAATCCGTTTGCCATAGGAGTGGCTTGCAGGGAGGGATTAAAGCACTTGTGTATCTACTCTTGGGAACGTTCAGTTCACTCCCGATGCAGCAAAGTGGCGATCAATGCGTTTCTTGAAGGAGTTGATGGTCTCTGCGCTAACCACTTCTGCAGGAAGGCTGTTCCAGTGGCGAACAACTCTATTCGAGAAATAACTCCTGCCGATGTCGGTATTGCATCGCTTTGCTTGAATTGTTTTTCCGTTGTTTCTTGTTCTCAGGTTAGTTTGTAGCATGAAGAGTTTGGAGTGATCAACGTTGCTGAGCTTGTTCAGGTACTTAAAGACTTGTATCATGTCTCCCCGCAGTTGTCTCTTTTCCAACGTGAAGAGGTTGAGTCGCTCGAGTCGCTCTTCATAGGGCTTCGTCCTCAGTGATGGTATCATCTTCGTGCCGCGGCGCTGTACTCTCTCAAGTAATTCAATGTCTTTCCTATAATTAGGAGACCAGAATTGCACGGCGTATTCCAGGTGGGACCTTACCAGCGAATTATACAAGGATAACATAACTCCCGGCGTCTTGTATTCGAAGTTCCTCGCTATGAACCCAAGCATTGTATTGGCTTTCTTACAGGCGGACTTGCAGTGTTTTGTTTGTTTCAAGTCACTGCTGATGGTGACCTCGAGGTCTCTTTCTTCTTGCACTACATGTAGTGGTTCGCCACCCATGTGGTATTTGTGGTTGCTGTTTCTGGATCCGATATACATTACTTTACACTTGGTAGTGTTGAAGGACATCTGCCATTTTTTTGACTACCGAGTGATCTGGTCCAGGTCTCTCTGGATAATTTCGCAGTCTGCCGTCGTGAGGGCCTTCCCACCCACCTTTGTGTCGTCGGCAGATTTTGAAAGATTGGATTTTAATCCTAGTTCTAGGTCGTTGATATATATCATGAAAAGCATGGGTCCTAGCCCTGACCCCAGTGGCACTCCACTTGTGACCCGGAGCCATTCTTTTGATCTTCTCGAGGATTTTTCCCGCCACTGAGGTCAAGCTGATTGGTCTGTAGTTTAGGGCCACGCTTTTGTCTCCCTTTTTGTAGATCGGTGTTACATTCGCTTGTATCCAGTCTATTGGGACTTTGTTTTGTTGTAGTGACAGATTGTAGATAGTGGTGAGTGGCTTGAGGATTTGCTGCTTGAGTTCCTTGAGCAGCCTGGGTGACAAGTCATCGGGTCCGGTGGACTTGTTTGTTTCGAGTTTGTCTAGGTACTTTTTCATATCCCGTTCGTCGATTGGGCCAATTCCTAGGGGAGTGATTCCAATCGGTGGGGTAGGGCTCTCGGGTACGGACTGGGTATTCTAGACCGTGAACACAGACGCGAAGTTTCTGTTTAGGATTTCGACCATTTGTCTACTGTCCTGTGTTAATATGTCACTTACATCTTTAAGGGGACCGATATTGCTTTTTGTCTTCTTTTTGGTTCTTATATACGTGAAGAACTTTTTCAGGTTGGACTTGGGTTCGCGTGCAATTTGGTTTTCATAGTCGCTTTTACGCTGGCGAATGAGAGTTCTGCATGCTCTGAGGCTTTGATGGTACTGTTCGCGAGCCTCATCAGTGCTGTTTTCCTTTAGCAAGTTGTATTTTATCTTCTTTAAGTTAATCTCCCGTCGAACTTGGGTAGTCATCCATGGTGGGCTTGTGGCATTATTTGTTCTCCTTGTCTTCATGGGAACAGTTGTTCTCTCTACCTCCAGGAGTTTGTTCTTGAAGCCATTCCACGCGCCGTCCACAGGAGTGAGGTTCATGGGCTCCCAAGTTGTCTGGGTTAGCAGCTCACGAGCGAAATTAAAATTGGCTCTTTTGTAGTCTGGAATCCTGGACGTGTTTTCGGTGAGATCATGGTCTGTTCTGATCTTTAGGCGAATTAGGTGATGGTCGCAACCATCCAGTTTTTCGCCGACTTGACATTCACGTGTGAGATCGGAATCACTCACGAGTACTAGGTCTAATAAGTTATTTTCCCTTGTCGGTTGGGTAACAATCTGAATTAGAAAAGTGTCCTCTAACATTTCGAGCAATCTGTTACCCTCCCGATCTTCAATCATCGTGGTCCAGTCAATGTTGGAACAGTTAAAGTCCCCGATAATGACTGATTGTTTGTTTTGTGTTACGGTGTGAATTTCCTCGTACAGCGCTTCGTCGTCCTCTGCGTGTTGCTTTGGAGGTCTGTAAACGGTTCCAATCGTTATTTTGTTGTGCTTGATAGTCTCCAGTTCAACATATACAATGTCATATTTCTCTGAGTCTTCTTTGGTTATTTCCACGGCAGGGTATTTGTTCTTGACGTAACATATAACACCTCCTCCTTTCTTGTGAAGTCTTTTTTTGTAGAAGCTCTCGTATCCCGGAATTGAGAATTCGGTCGTTAGGTGGTTAGAGGTTGCCCACGTTTCAGTGAGGCGGTGGCTGAGTCGTCAAAGTAACGGCCTCGTGTTCAGGAGGACACGATTTCAATCCCCGCCCGGTGCCACACTGTTGGGATTTCAGCCGCGCCGCCGTGGGCTTAACTACCCACATGCTGTCCCAGAAGACCACCTATCAAACCGGGGAGATTCAAGGATCAAAAAAAAGGAGGGGGAGGGCATGGCGCACCACTTTTTTTAAACTCGCGCTTTGCGCCAGAACGGGGGGCCACCATCAGAGCCATGAAACCGGAATGAACCCCATCAGGAATCCATCAGGAAGAACCGGAAAGAGCCAACCGGCGCAATAAAAAAAAAAAAAAACAATCACGTCCGGTCTTTCTACGTCAACGTAGGCAAGTAACTCATCCCGTTTGGGTATTAAGCTCCGCGCGTTGGTGTATAGGACAGAAATGTCCTTCTTGACTTCAACGCTTCGAGGCACAGTAGTCTGGTGTCTGCGTGTGTTTTCTGTTGGAGGCCTTGGTGTATAATGGGCGGTCTCTACTGGTTGGTTGTTTACGGTACTTTGGTGCCTCTCCCGCGCTCGGAGTTTTTTGAGTACAAAAGTACCTCCTCGTTCAGCAACCTACCAAGCCGTGCTGAGCGTATCGCATTGAGGTGAAGACCGTCAGGACGGAAAAGGTCGGGGTTATCATAGAAATGATCCCACACATTTGCGAACGAAACTTCCTCGTCCTGACAGAGGTGCTTCAATCTGTTGTTGATGTTTGACGCCTTTCTGTGGAAGCCTGTGAAGGCGTTGATTCTCGGAAGAATCCCGGAGACAATGATGTGGCGTGACTTTTCCTTGTAGCGGCGGATTACTCGTCGGTAGTCAGCTAAAATTTCCTCCGTGCGCATTGTTTGAACGTTGTTCGTTCCAGCGTGCAAAACAAAGAGTGTGTCCTGTTCCGTGCGGTCTGAGACGAAGTCTGCCGCTTCTTCTATATCTTGTAGTTTTGCACCAGGAATACAGTAGCGTCTCCTGTTCTTGATACTTCGTCCACAGAACTCAGTCAATTGTTCTCTAACAATGCTGTCACCCACCAGTTTTATGTTAACCTTGGTGTTGGCCCTTGATCCGGGGAAGTGTGATCCGTCTTCACAGGAGATGGCTTGGAGGATGGTCTTCCGTCTACGCCTGCAAGCTAGGGAGAAGGAGGAGGAGGTGAAGGAGGAGGAGGAGGAGGAGGAGGAGGAGGAGGAGGAAGAAGGAGGTGAAGAGAAGGAAGAAGAAGAAGAAGAAGGAGAAGAAGAAGAAGAAGAAGAAGAAGAAGGAGAAGAAGAAGACGAAGAAGAAGAAGAAGAAAAAGGAGATGATGATGATGATGATGATGATGATGATGATGAGGAGGAGGAGGAGGAGGAGGAGGAGTTGGAGGCGGGGGAGGATTAAGCTGCGCCCCCTTCACCCTCTTTCTTTTGGCCAATGTCTTGCCCAATCAGGCAGCTGTTTTATTTTTTTCACTGTTGACACACGTTTCTATTTCTCTTGTCAAATGCAACTCGAACGAAGTAACCAGATGACACAATGAGTTACACATAATGGGGAGGACGATGTGTGTGATGTACGATTTTGTGTTTCTTTGACTGTTGTCGTTGCCTTCTCAAACTGGAAGATTTTTTTTACGGTGTGGTTTGTTTGTTTGTTTCTTTTTAAGCAGAATTACGCAAACCGGACTGACTCACTATTTCAGCATAAACATCCTATTAAGAATGTCTTAAGTTGATTTAATAACGAGGGGTAAAGATGGTAACTCATTGAAATGTAAATCGTGTTCCAGAGAATACTTTTCAACCATAACATTAGCAAGTTCTTGTCTGATTTTATCGGAAAGGGGTCGAGCCGCACCCGTAGAACGGAAGGCAATAAACTATAAATATTTATAGTTTGACCCGCTTTTTTCAGATGTATGGGTAACACAGATTAGATCAACTGACAGACAGACCAACAGACAAACAACAACTACTGTTGCTCTGCTCGGAGGCGAGTGTTATTGATGGCCAATAAATGATGAAACTGACTGACTAAATGACATGGCGGCCATATGGAAAAACCTGCATTTGCTTTTAGGGTAGAGAGTGGTTCCACTATTGCCCCCATTCAGCCAGCAGTGAGTGAGTACCAGGGTGGGAGGTCCTGCTTTCCGAGGGGAGGGGATACAGCCCGATAAAAACTGATTAAATGAATAGAGGCGCTCTGCGAGTGATATTTTAGTTATGGTTGTCGTTTTCCTTCTTGTTGCTATTGTTGTTATTTGTTCTTATCATCATTGACATTAATAATTATTATTACTATAAGCAACAATACTTCTATTATTTTCATCACCATTTTTTTTTTCAAATGATCTAAGACGATGGAATCAGCGCATAATGCTCTCCAGCCTTCTCTCTCTCTCTCTCTCTCTCTCTCTCTCTCTCTCTCTCTCTCTCTCTCTCTCTCTCTCTCTCTCTCTCTCTCTCTCTCTCTCTCTCTCTCTCTCTCTCTCCATACTTCACTTTTTCGCTTCATAAAGCTCGTAAAGTCTTCTACATAAATATCACTACAACATCCTCAATCACTCCACCACTAGCAGCATTATGACCACCACCACCACACCAGCAGCACCACTTCACCACCACCACTGCCACCACACGAAAACCACCATCACCACTAACACCGTTACCACTACACCTCCACCACAACGACGATCACGGCACACACACACACACACACACACACACACACACACACACTCGCATTAATGTTCCGGCCTTGTAGGCTGAGGATCGAGACCTGCTCAGGCCAAAAGCTATTCTCGTTGGCCAGCAGCGGTTATTACTCCCCCCCTTTTCCCCCATGAGCATGAGGGGTGGTGGTGGGTGGTGTGTGAAGATCGAAGTACTACCCAGAGATCGGCAAACCAATTCCAAATCTCTCCCCGTCGGGGTACTAGCAGATGAAAACAAATCCAGCACGTGATCGGGACGTGATAAATTACACACACACACACACACACACACACACACACACACACACACACACACACACACACACACACACACACACACACACACACACACACACACACACACACACACACACACACACACACACACACACACACACACACACACACACACACACACACACCGCTCTGGTAGCTCAATTGGTTAGAGCGCCACGCTGCAAGGCTTCACGGCCAAACAGGCGGCCGTTCGAGCCCCGATCAGGCCGGATTCTTTCCGTTGACTAGGAGTGGGTACTGTCCTCCCTTGAGCAAGGGGGATGGGTGTGTGGTGTGTGAGGTCCTGACAGTACCCAGAGATCGACAAAATGAGCACTTGCTCACGTCGTGAGGGTACCTGCTGGCAAAAGCGAGTCCAGCTCGTGATCAGGCCGTGGTGAATTACACACACACACACACACACACACACACTCGCGTTAACCTTCGGTCAGACAGGCAGAGGCTCGAGCCCCACTCAGGTCGGCATTTTTCCGCTGACAAAGAGCGGTTACTGTTCCCCCTTGAACGTGGGGGATGACGTGTGTGGCGTGTGAAGGTCCCTGCAGTACCCAGAGACCGACTATAAAGAGCCTTGCTCTGATCGGAGGGTACTTGCTCGCGATGACGAGTCCAGCTCGTGATCAGGCCGTGGTTAGCTGCACACACACACACACACACACACACACACTGGTTAGAGGGCTGCGCTGCCAGGCTTCACAGCCTGATAGCGCGGGGGTTCGAGCCCGCTCAGGCCGGATTCTTTCCGTTGACTAGGAGTGGTTACTGTCCCCCCTTGAGGAAGGGGGATGGGCTGTGTGGTGTGTGAGGTCCTGGCAGTACCCAGAGATCGACGATAATGAGCACTTGCTCACGTCGGGAGGGTACCTGCTGGTGAAAGCGAGTCCAACTCGTGATCAGGCCGTGGTGAATTACACACACACACACACACACACACAGCACTATTTGTATGTTTTGTAAATACTTTTCATTAGTACTTATTGTTGTTGCTGTTGTTATTATTTTTATTATTATTATTATTATTATTATTATTATTATTATTATTATTATTATTATTATTATCATTATTATTGTTATTATTATGATTGTTATGATTATCATTATGAATATTATTATCATTATGATTACTATTATTATTATCATTATTATTATCATTATTATTTTTATTTTTACTATGATTATTGCTATTATTGTTATTTCTATTTTCCTTTCTATTTTCAATCATTCTACTTTGTTCATTTGTCTCATTCATTTCATCTCATCTTCCATTGATGTATATTTTCAGCTCTAGGGCTGCCTGGTACTTCATGCAATAAACCGTTTATTATTATTATTATTATTATTATTATTATTATTATTATTATTATTATTATTATTACACACACACACACACACACACACACACACACACACACACACACACACACACACGTCCCCCCCCCCCCCCACACACACACACACGCACACACCTGGTTTTAGCACCTCACCGACAACTTGAGATGCTGCCCCGTCTTGGCACCACCGCCCTTACACTTACTCCCTCCACGCCCCTACCACCATCAACCCAAAAATCGCACTAAAATCTTACTCCCACTAGCCCCGCCAAACCCCTTTCGTTTTTTTTTTTGTTTAATGTACCCACGTATGTATAACTTGTATATTTTGAGGTTATCGGCTGCCAGTACTCAATAGACAATTATTATTATTATTATTATTATTATTAATATGATCATCATCATTACTATTATTATTTTCATTTTATTATTATTATTTTTATCATTACTACACCCACATAAACATATACGCAGGCGCGCAAAGTTGCCAAAACTTTTCCCCTAAAGCTGATATAAACGTGTTAATATGTAAACGTGCTAAATGTGATATATATTAGCACACGTAGGTATAATTATATAGCCTTATCAAATCAACTAATTACCTTGATGCAGGTAAACATAGAGCGTCTTCTTCCTGATTATCAATTACAGTGTTAAGTGTTTCAAGCATATTGTCCTGTTCATTATCTTTAGCGGTGTGAATTTAAGCAAACTTATTAACAGGTTGCTGAAAGGTATATATTTAAGAAGTATATGATCGCCGTTCCTTTGTCAACTTCCTACCCTTCTAAATGCTAACCTGCTGTTGGTAATGATACGCATTCTTTATTAGTGGTTTACGTATTTTCTGTAGACTTTTTCACTTTCTTGTCTTTTTACATCTCTAGTTGCTGGGTTTTTTTTTCAATGATACCTTCAGAACTATATAACCTTCCCGAATACGCACTATAAAAAAATAGTATTTACTTTCCACATTTACACATTGCCGAAAGTCTACACGTTTTTTTTACAACAAAGGAAGCAGCTCAAAGGCAACAAAAAGAAAGTATAGAAAAAAGCCCGATAACCGCTGCTCCTATAAAAAGGCAAAGTAAAGAGTAGCCAAAAGAGAGATCAATTTCGGGTGGAGAGGTGTCTTGATACTCCTTTTGAAAGAAGTCGTCATAATCAAGGTAAGTATAGAGGTTGTATTGTCATTCTCATACAGTAGAACGTGAAGAACCAAATTTTGAAATGAGCTTTTTTATTAGGACATCTTGCATGTTTTTTTTTATGTTATAAACTACTACAATAAAATAAAATGATATTTGGATTTTTTTGCTATATACCCTCTGAAGCAAATGTCGGTGAATAAAAAATATAAATAGAAATGTTTACAGCATCTCATCCTGGACGATGACTGGCTGGCGTTTCGATTAGCTCCGCCCCTTCCTCGAGCCTAATTACGCCCCACCCCATCCTCGTTGTCTGCCGAAACCGACGACTTCACACACCTCACTCCTACCCTGCTTCCTGACCCCAACATTCAATTTTACGAAAAACTGAGACCACCATCATCTTCCTGAAAAAAATTCTGCATCACGCTAGCATAAAATAGTAACAATAATGTAAAACTACACATACGAAAATCGGAGTTAAGTGAGCTATGGAGTACACCTTTTCTTGCATTTATTTCCCTTCATCTCCTTAGTACTCAGCTGGTTTTCGTCGCATCACCTTTTTAAGCCCAGATCCTAAATTTGCATGCTTTTCTGCTTCTGATGGTGTGTGGTATGTCCCGAGATAAAAATATGCATAGGATCAAAATCGCATCCGAACATAAGCTGCGCCGTGTCTGCGTTCATTCACCTCGGCATTTGTTTACTCAAGTCTGACTCGCCGCTCACGCACAGACCGCTGTAGGGAGGACCAGAAATGTGCTACAGTTGTGATGGTATTTTTCCCCATGCAAACAGAGTTAACGGAATGTTTGCGTAGCCATATGTAGGTAGGTACCTACATGGGTAGCTACATGCTCTCTCTCTCTCTCTCTCTCTCTCTCTCTCTCTCTCTCTCTCTCTCTCCTCTTTCTCTCCTCTTTCGTCTCCCTTTCTCTCTTCCTTCTTTCCTTCACGTCATGAGAAACCCATGTAGGTACATACCTACGTATGGCTACGCAAACATTCCGTTAAATCTGTTTGCATGGGAAAAAGTACCATCACAACTGTAGCACATTTCTGGTCCTCCCTACAGCGGTCTGTGCGTAAGCGGCGAATCTGACTTGAGTAAACAAAGGCCGAGGCGAATGAACACCGTCACGGCGCGGCTTATGTTCGGAGGCGATTTTGACCATATGCATATTTTTATCGCGGGACGTACTACACACCATCAGAAGCAGAAAAGTATGTAGATTTAGGATCTGGGCGACGAAACCCAGCTGAGTACTAAGGATTTGAAGGGAAATAAGTGCAAGGTGTACTCCATAGTTCACTTAACTCTGATTTTCGCAAGTGTAATTTTACATTATTGGTACAATTTTATGCTAGTGTTATGCAGATTTTTTTCAGGAAGATGATGGTGGTCTCAGTTTTTCGTAAAAATGAATGTTGTGGTCAGGAAACAGGGTGTGAGTGAGGTCTGTGAAGTCGTCGGTTTGGGCAGACAACGAGGATGGGGCGTGGCTAGGCTATACGAGTTGCCAACGAATGATTTCCTCCCGCCTGTATGACGATACCTTCTCTATACTTGCCTTGGTCATAATCAGGAGGAAATACAAACGAAGGAAGATTGTTCCAGAGTTTACCAGTGTAAGGGATGAAAGAATGAAGATGCTGGTTAACTCTTGCACAAGGGGTTTTGACAGTATAGGGATGAGCTAGAGTAGAAAGTCGAGTGCAGAGGGGCCGCGGGAGGCAGAGGCATGCAGTTAGCAAGTTCAGAAGAGCAGTCAGAATGAAAATATCGATAGAAGATACGAAGGAATACAAC
This sequence comes from Eriocheir sinensis, assembly GCF_024679095.1. Classification (NCBI taxonomy): domain Eukaryota; kingdom Metazoa; phylum Arthropoda; class Malacostraca; order Decapoda; family Varunidae; genus Eriocheir; species Eriocheir sinensis. Next base: position 2,141,781 of record NC_066533.1, read on the forward strand.
ATGGCGGCGGAATTTAAGAGGTAGAAGACTGTCAGTATGAGGAGGGGAGTTGATGAGGTGAAGAGCCTTTGATTCTACTCTGTCCAAGGGAGATGTGTGAGTAGATCCCACCCCCCCCCCAAACATGAGACGCATACTCCATACGAGGGCGGACAAGGCCCCTGTATATGGATAGCATCTCTGTGGGGGTAAAGCCTTTTATTATATATAGACTTGCCGTCCCTATAAAGATCTTCATGAGGGTTGCTAGCTACTTTGACTAATCTAATTTACCTTCTCTTTCTGACCTTGTCGTATATTTTGCCAATTCGTGATATTTTTTTTTATGTATTTAATCGTGATGTTCACACATCTCAAGAAATACTGCAATTGCTATCACCAGTACCACCAGACCACTAACATCAACACCAAAATCATAACCACCATTACCACCTCTATCACCATCAACACCTCCACCATCAGAACTACAGTTACTAACAATACCTCCACCCTCACAATCACCAATACTAACACCAGCACCAGCAACAGCACCACAACCACTTCTTCAACCACTACCACAACCGACGGCATCCTCGCCCCCACCACCACCATTCCCACTATTACTAACATCACCAACATCACAACGACCACTACTGTCACTGTCAAAGCTACAATTACTATCAACGACAATAACCACCGTCAATACCACTACAACGATAACCACGATCATAACAAGCCACACTCTCTCTTTATCACTAAAATTACCACCACCATCACAACAACGATCATTTCTATCAATATTGCACTAACACCACCACTACAACCACTAGCACAATCGTCATCACAGCAACAGACAACACCACTACCACCATAACAATAGCTGTCACGACCACCACCACCAAACCTTCCACTACCGACACCAACAAGAAGAGTAGACTGACATTTCCTAACAGCCTATTCCTGAGTTATTTCACTTTTCAACAAAGTAGTTATTTTTTTCCAAATACTAAATATTCGAACCACGAGAGAGAGAGAGAGAGAGAGAGAGAGAGAGAGAGAGAGAGAGAGAGAGAGAGAGAGAGAGAGAGAGAGAGGGGGGGGGGGTATATATTTTCCTCCTCCATGAATTGAATTATTAGGAAAACCCCTCGTTCCGCGCGACACTAACATGATAACTTGCACGTCATGTTGTGTGCAAACGCTTGATACAGATGTGTCTCGCACGGCAAATATTTACACAGAATTGTACAACTCACTCCACGGGAAGGAGGAGGAGGAGGACAAGGAGGGAAAGGAGGAAAAAGAGAAAGAAGATGAAAAGGAGGAAGGAAAAAAAGGGAAGAAATTTTAAGAAGGAAGATTATGAATATAATGAGGCTAATGTTGTTTTACTTAGTTTCCATTGCCTTCTTCATCTCCCCTTCCATTCCTCTTTCCCGTCATATTTTCTTTCAACTTTTTTCTTCCCCTGAAGACGCTGCAGTGGGCCACCGACCTCCCAGGAGGCGCTAAGTGAAGTGAACGTTGGGAATTGTGAAGGTAAGTAGGTTCGCGCGCCGGCATGTCTGTGTGTGTGTGTGTGTAGTTCACCATGGCCTGATCAAGAGCTGGACTCGCCATCGGCAGCAAATATCCTCATTATAGTCGATCCCTGGGTACTGCCAGGACATTCACACACTACACACCCATCCCCCTTGCTCAAATGGGGACAGTAACCACTCCATGTCAGCGGAAAAATCCCGGTCTTAGCTGGGCTGGAACCTTCGCCTGCCAGGCCGCGAAGCCTGGCAGAGCAGAGCTATCAACTACTAACTTACGGAGGTGTGTGTGTGTGTGTAATTCACCTCTTGGTCCGCTGCGGGTCTCTCTCGAGACAGCCAGCCGTTCCCCTACGGAAGAGCACAGAGCTCGTAATACCGATCTTTGGGTATAGGACTGAGACCACTCACACACAACACACCGCGACAACGAGGTCACAACTCCTTGCCTGACGTCGCGTACCTACTCACTGCTAGGTGAACAGGGGCTACACGTGAAAGAAGATAAACCCAACTTGTCTTCACCCGGCCGGGGAATCGAACCCCGGTCCTTCTGGTTGTGAGTCAGACGCTCTACCCCTGAGCTACCGGGCCATGTGTGTGTGTATGTGTGTGTGTTGACATAAACAATAATAAACGCCAACAAAATAACAAACAAACAGCGAAGGAGAATGTGAGTGAGCGAAACATCAAGATCGAGCAGGAACAACGCAAAGAAATAAGACAAGACAAAGAGTACCATGTTCACAAATTTTGAAGTCACTCAGATCAGAGAGAGAGAGAGAGAGAGAGAGAGAGAGAGAGAGAGAGAGAGAGAGAGAGAGAGAGAGAGAGAGAGAGAGAGAGAGAGAGAGAGAGAGAGAGAGTCAGTCATGCGCCAATAATGTAGAGATAAGAGAGAAATAAACATTAGGAAAGTAGCCAGCAAGATAGAGACGAAGATAAAGAATAAACGTCAACTTTAATATAACTTAGACGTCCCGCAGGAGAAAGGCGGATGAAGGGAACACAGCGATACATCTGGACCAATCAGGAGAAGAGGGAGGAAATAAAAGGGAAAGAGGGAGGAGAAGGAAAATGGACGAAAAAGACCAAAGAGTGAGAGCGAGGGAGCGAAAATAAGCAGACAACCAAACTGAAAGATTTGACAGATAAATTGACACTTCTAAGAGGAAAGAAAGAGACATCCACGATAATTTAGTCGTACACACACACACACACACACACACACACACACACACACACACACACACACACACAGAATGTCTTTATTACGCGTCTTAATCTTGACTGAGTGTGTGTGTGTGTGTGTGTGCGTGAGAGAGAGAGAGAGAGAGAGAGAGAGAGAGAGAGAGAGAGAGAGAGAGAGAGAGAGAGAGAGAGAGAGAGAGAGAGAGAGAGAGAGAGAGAGAGAGAGAGAGTCACGCGCCAATGATGTAGAGAAAAGAGAGAAATATATAAGCATTAGGAAAGTATCCAGCAAGATGCACACAGAGATAAAGACGCAGATAAAGACGAAGAATAAACGTCAAATAAACATAATCTAGACGACCCGCAGACAAAAGGCGGAGGAAGGGAGTCCCGCGATACATCTGAAGCATAACAGGCGAAGGAAAAGGAAACAAGAGGGAGAGTTGGAGGAGGACGAAAAAGGAGGCATGAAGAGCAAAATAAAGTGTCAGCGTAAGGGGGAAACCTATAAAGACACAGGCAAACAAACCGAAAGATCTGACATGTAAATCGAAACATCTAAGAGGAAGTAAGAGACGTACACGATATCATCCATAGTCTCTCTCTCTCTCTCTCTCTCTCTCTCTCTCTCTCTCTCTCACCGAGCAAAAAACGAGTCACGGCCACGTCCCTCCACCCCGCCCGTGTAAATAGACGCCGTGCATCGCAACAAACCCGTAACCGTGATCCCGCAAGTACCACCACCTCTATTACCAAGCCTCTAGATAACTTAAAAATCCTTAGTTTCAATGCGCGTAGCCTAAGAAACAAATTTGATGAACTGAGATGTCTTTTGACATAATTGCTATAACCGAAACATTTATCGACACCACAAATATTGATTTAAGTTCCGAATACAACATAGATGGCTACAGACTCTTCAACAAAGATCGTGTAAACCGTAGAGGCGGTGGTGTCGCCCTTTATGTCAAAAGCTATTTGCAACCCACTGACAAAACACCGGGATACAGTAACGTTGAACATTTGTGCGTGCGAGTAAACATTGCAAAAGTCAATTTAAATATATCTGTCACCTACAGACCTCCCGGGCAATCACTCGATGACGACCTTGAAATGTACAGCGTCTTAAGGCAGTCACTTAATAACAACGACTCACTGATATTAGGAGACTTTAACCTCCCCCATATCGACTGGGCGACACTGTCAGGTACAGAAGGCGAGTCACATAGAATGATCGAATTTCTAGAAGAAAATTATCTAAGCCAAATGGTTTCTGAGCCAACTCGACAAAATAATATACTCGACCTTGTTATAACGACCCAAGATAACCTAGTCAGTAGTGTCACGGTAGGTGAACACCTCGGTTCTTGCGATCATAAATTAGTGCGCGTCGACATTAGAGCTCAATCATCAGTGACTGAAAATAAAGTAAAGGTGCCCAATTTCAAAAGAGCTAACTTCGTAGAAATCCGACAAAAACTAACAGAAATACAACTATCAGATGACGGCAACGTAGATGAAGCCTGGCTAAGCTTTAAAAATCACTTACTCACTCAGCAGAACACATTCGTCCCCTTGTGCGAGAAGCGAATTAACACTAATAAAAGCCCACCGTGGTTTAATAGCGAAATTAAACAATCAGTCAATGAAATTAAATTGTTTTACAGGTTAAAGAAAGAACAAAGCACGCCCGAAAACATTAGACTTTATAATGATGCCAGGCGACGAGTAAAAAGACTAGTAGGTCAGGCAAAGCGTAGACATGAAGAAAATATTGCAGCCAACTGTAAAAATAATCCGAAATCTTTCTTCAGTTACATAAACAACAGAAAGGCGATCAAAAGTGGTATTGGACCTTTAACAAACAGCGACGGTGCACTAGTGACTGACAGCCAACACATTGCAAACCTCTTAAACAATTACTTTTCCTCGGTGTTTAATACTAACAGTCTTCCTCTCGCTACCACCAACACCAGTACTATTGTAAATCTCGAGCATGCATTGCCTAATTTTGAAATAACAACCGATGAAGTCCTGAAAGCTCTCCATTCACTTAAAACAAATAAAAGTCCCGGACCCGACAAAGTATATCCTATACTGCTTAAAGAAACAAAGAGCGAAATACTCTCCTCCCTCACTACCGTATTCAATATGTCCTTGCGACAAGGCATCGTCCCTTCGGATTGGAAAAAGGCTAACGTGACACCGATTTTTAAGAAAGGAGACAAAAAAATACCAGGTAACTACCGACCCATTAGTCTAACTTCAATTGTAGGTAAGCTACTCGAGAGCATAATTAGAGACAAAATTGTGAGTTACCTCGAAATCCACTCATTAATTGGAGATTCAAAACATGGCTTCCGTAACAAAAGATCCTGCCTGTCAAACCTACTGACCTTTTATAACGATCTCTTCTCAATTTATGACGTAACCAAATCAGTGGACGTAGTCTATCTTGATTTCCAGAAAGCGTTTGATAAAGTCCCACATCATAAATTACTTTATAAATTAAAGCAAATAAGCATTGACGGTCAAGTAAACCAATGGATCGCGAATTGGTTGAGCAACAGACAACAAAGAGTTGTGATTGACGGATTTAACTCAGAGTGGGCGCCGGTCACTAGTGGGGTCCCTCAGGGCTCGGTTCTTGGCCCAGTGCTCTTCATTATTTACATCAACGACGTGGATGTTGGACTCAATAATCGCATTAGTAAATTTGCAGACGACACAAAGATTGGTAACTCGGTTCTCACTGACGAAGACAGGCAAAGCCTCCAAGAGGATCTGCACAAAATTTCAGCTTGGTCGGATAAATGGGAGATGCCCTTTAACGTAGACAAGTGCCAGGTCCTTCAAGTTAGAACAAAAAATAAGAAGTTCGATTACGAAATACTCGGCGTTAAACTCACAAGCGTTCAATGCGTTAAGGACCTGGGGATTAAAATCGCGTCAAACCTCAAATTCTCACATCAATGCATCGATGCAGCAAATAAAGCGAACAGAATGTTGGGCTTCATTAAAAGAAACTTTTTATTCAAGAATAAAGATGTAATACTTCCGCTCTACAATAGCTTAGTCAGACCCCACTTGGAATATGCGGTATAGTTTTGGTCTCCCCACCATGCAAAGGACATTGCTAAACTAGAAGGTGTTCAGCGTCGAGCAACAAAAATGATCCCTTCCTTGCGCAACAAATCCTACGAAGAAAGGCTTTCCACCCTTAACATGTTCTCTCTTGAGAAACGTCGCCTCCGAGGAAAACTGATCGAATGTTTTAAAATACTTAATGGTTTCACGAATGTAGACAGAACAAAATTGTTTATGATCGATGACACTTTGCGAACTAGGAACAATGGCACAAAACTCAAATGTAGACAAGTAAATTCAGACTGCACCAAATTTTTCTTCACCAACGTTGTAGTGCGAGAATGGAATAAGCTCCCACCATCAGTGGTCCAGTGTAACACGACTGACTCCTTTAAAAACAAACTCGACCGTCACTTCCTTCAACTTAATATTAACTAGAGTAGAAAAGCAACGTTTTGGAGCCATCTGATTAATGTAAAATCACTTAGGTTTAAGGACAGACCACCTAGTCTGGACCATGGGGTCTATGTGGTCTGATTTTCTATGTAAATCTATGTAAATCTCTCTCTCTCTCTCTCTCTCTCACACACACACACACACACACACGCACACACACAAACACACACTGATACTCGTCTGCATGTTTTCTAAATTTCGTCTATACTTGATATGTTTATTAAGTGACCGTTTCTCTAACTTAACGGTTATACTCTCTTGTCTTCCCACATTTCTTCTCCTCTCCTCTGCCCTCCTCTCCTATCTTGATTATCTAATATTCCCTTTTCTCCTCTTTTCCTTTCTCTTCAAATTTATCCTGCGTGTTTCACGTCATAGTTTTTCCATTTGTCTTTCCCTTCCGTCCGTCCTTCTTGCTGTATTCGTTTTAATTAATAACTCGTACCTGATTCTTTCTTCTTTCTTCAATCTCTCTCTCTCTCTCTCTCATTTTTTCTCTATTACCATTGAGAGGGCGCGCGCGCAAGCGAAAGAGAGAGAGAGAGAGAGAGAGAGAGAGAGAGAGAGAGAGAGAGAGAGAGAGAGAGAGAGAGAGAGAGAGAGAGAGAGAGAGAGAGAGAGAGAGAGAGAGAGAGAGAGAGAGAGAGAGAGAGAGAGAGAGAGAGAGAGAGAGAGAGAGAGAGAGAGAGAGAGAGAGAGAGAGAGAGAGAGAGAGCGAACGGGAAGAATAACTGGAGCTGGGAAAATGGAAGGGAAAAGCGGTAGCGAAGTAGGATATGCAAGATGGAAAAAGCGGAAAGAAGGAAAGTAAGAACAGAAATCAAAGGAAGTATAATTATGAGGGAAGATAAGGAAGGTAAAAGGAATGAAGCAAAAAGTAAACGAAGGGAGATCGTAAGTAAAAAAAGAAAGAAAGAAGGAAAGAACAAAGGAGGGAAGGAGAAGAGGAAGGAAGACGAAATATAAGCACAGCATTATATCGTGCAACACCATTAACGGAAAAAAATAACAAAAAGCAAAATACAGGAAAATTACCTTACCTGTACCTTCCTTCTTAGTTTCTCCCTAATCCCTTACCTGCCTATCATTTTCCCTTCATTATATAACTACCTACCTACTTTCCACTCCCCTCCTCTGCCTTACTCATCTACCTGTCTACCTTCTTCCCCTCTCCCCTTAACATTATGCTTGTCTACTTTTCCCCCTCATGTTCTCTCTTATCTGTCTATCCACTTCCTGACCCTCTCTTTACACGTATCCTTTTCTTCATTCCTGCCTTTTTTTTCTCTTTTAACAGGCTCTCTCTATATCTCACTCCCCTTCTTTCCCACATATCTCCCTTTCTTCCTCATCCATACTCATGGGTATGTCTCCTCTCCTCCTTCCCTGTCTCCATCACTCTTTCAATACCTCTTCCCCCTCCCCCACCCCCCACCCTCTCTCTCTCTCTCTCTCTCTCTCTCTCTCTCTCTCTCTCTCTCTCTCTCTCTCTCTCTCTCTCGCTCAGTATGTGTTAACGTGTTGGAGAGGCGGTGGCTGAACGGATAGCGAGACGGCCCCGCGTTCAGGACGCGAGTTCAATCCCCGCCCGGTGCCACCAAGCTGGGATTTTTTAGCCGCCGCCGAGTGGCTTAAAACTACCCACATGCTGTCCAGAAGACCACCTATCAACCCGGACTCTAGATTCTAGGATTAAAGATGAGCTCCGGGAGGGCAGCATGAGCCAATGCAAGATGGCGCCACAATAAACACTCGCCTGAGCCAGAACGGGCTGGGCCGACCATCAGGCCCCACCGGGAAGAAGCCTTGGACCGACCATCAGGAATCCAGGATCCACCGGCATGAAGCCTACCGGCGCAATAGCCCAAGACGTAAGAAAAAAAAAATTCACAATAGTTTAAATGTGTACAAGAGGTGTGTACAAGATCTGCTTGAAGTAAAGGCAAATATTCCTTTCGTATCCGTCGAAAGCACTTGGTGTTCTAGTACGGGACGTAAACTTAAAGAAAAACAAGTATTGACAACATGCCCTTGGATTCTACTGGAGCAATATGAGCAAGGGCTCAGTGAACCACGTCGGCCTGAAGCCGTGTGCCTCCACTCACTGTGACAGGAGCTCGGTAAGGAGCTGAGTGACTGCAATAGGCTGGTGACATTAAACAGAGCACCTTGGTTAAGTGTGATTCATTACCTGATACCGGATGTGGAGGTCCACCAGCACTTCTGAGTCCTGCACGCCGGTCACCAAAACTCCCACCACTTGTACACTGACGGCTTCAAGATGGATGACTGTATTGCCACGTGGATGTGCATTAACTGCTTTTGCTGAATCATACATTTGTCTTTTCGTTGGATCATTTTCCAATAAACAGAGTCATAGATAATGCTATAAATTTTCACATCGCCTCATCCACTATTCTTAAGAGACTCAATGTCAGCTTTTGTGGTTCCTCCCTTTAGGCCCACACGCTATGTCGGCAAGACACGGTTGTGATGATTGCTGTGAGAGTGTTCACTGGAAACGATGTCACCATGTTACATTGCAGATGTTTCAAGAGACACTATATGTGTTTTAGCAATCTCAACTCAGCAGCTGTCCTTTCTCGTCACACCCTTCCTTCTGTAGACATATCATATAAGCGCGGGTACTTTCGTACTTCCTCCTGTTGTTCCGTTGAACATGTGAATCCTCCTCCTGGAATTGTCTCCTGTAACGCTACCACACTATCACAATCAGTAGCGCGTGGCAGACTGCTAGCAACTTCTCACTTTCACAGTTGCACGCCAGCACTCCTCGGGCGAGCAGTTGGGGGGTCTTTCTGCGGCGGCGTGGTTGACCCGCCTGGTTATCCTCGCTTTGGGCCCCCCCGCAGCAGTCAAGTCGACCGGTCGGCTGCTCGCCCGTGCACCGCTACGGGTGTCTACTGGGCGCCTACCCGGAGAGCCCGTGCCTCCGTCGCTGCTCGCCGGCTGTTACCCGTGGCTGAGGCGGCGGCGGAAGCGTTCCTACAGCCGCCGGGACTTGAATTACCCGCCCCCCCTTTACAGGGCCGCCTTTTGGCCAAAGGCCCTGTCCCCCTATTATGGGGGTAAATCTTAAGAAGAAGAAGTTGCCAAGCAGTGAGCAGTGCAAGGGGCTTCCTCGAATTACTCTACTGTGCATGCGTGAGGTGAACAATGTCGAGTAAATATCGTGGAGTAGGCAATCAGGCAAGCTATGCCAGCGACGTCGCAGCAATCGCTCGCATAGTTTCGCAACTGGATATGAACAGCCTCACTGAAAACAACATAAGCGATTGAAAACCAAGTGGCGGCATAGCTCACGTAGCGTTGCATCGCTCCCGGTGTGAACCAGCCTTCAGTCGGCTGTCGAAGTTGACAGAACTTTCGAAGTCCTTCGTGCACTTTAGATGTATCTCTCCTCTGGGAAAACATTAATACATTTTCCGCTGTAAATCCTGCATACTTCAGTATACCGATCTGGCTGTGTATAGAGTAAAGGCAGTTCTTGGAAAGAGGAGTCTCTCTACTCGCCGATAAGTAATAGTCCATCCATCATTCACTTATTTTGCACAGCAGTAGAGAGGAACGATACATACTTGGACCGGGATGCCTGAAGAGAAGTCATGAAGAAGAGGCCTGCAGATTGACAGGAGAAATCCTAACAGACGTCTGGTGATAAAGGTGAGAAAGTAGAATTATAGGTGGACACAATCCATAGGAAAACTGCTGCAAAGCGAAAAACACATTCAGCGTAGTTGTTAGCGACGAGGATTCCCAGGTTGACTGAATATTGATATTTTTCTTGAAAGAAGAGAGTAACACCTTTTCTTTCTTGATTGTTTTCACTAAATATTATATAATTATTATAATTATAATTGCAGACTATATAAGTAGAATATTAATGTATAATCGCTGGCGTGCTTCATGCTATAATCAGCAGGCGCTATATATATAATTCAAATATATATCAATAACAAAGTTATGATCAATGGTGGACACGGTTCCGCTAATCCGCTAATTAGCGAAGCTAACGTTTTCGTTAGCTATTTAGCGTTTTCGCTAACTTTGGAAACAGTTTGCGGACCAATTAGCTTCCGCTAAAGTAGTTCCTCCTCCGCTAACTATAAGTCCACTAAAAAATTCATACAGGTTTGTTCTTGTCCGTTGTGGGCAGACAGAGTTGAACCACATGGCGCAATAATTCCAGGGCTTCCACTCTTGGGTAAATTATGCCCTAAAGTAGGATAACTGGACAATTATTAGGGAAGCTTTTGGGTATTTTAGCGTAATGTATCTTCCATTTCCAATTCTTTGAACTCGGGACTTAATAACAAGAATTCGATATATTCCACCTGACAAGAAATAAACTTAATATAATAAAAATAAAAGTGTCAGTTATGGATAAAGTTAAAAAATGCGAAAATTTGCGGAATATCTTTGATAAAATATACGGATTTCGGATAAACTGGAGGCTTCTTTCTCTTCCCTTCTTGTTGTTTGTTGGGCTCTTTGCTCAGTTCAGCTGCGACGTTGTCACCGTATATTCGGGTTCATTATTGCCGCCTTTTTTCTCGTTATCGACGTCCTGGTAGGTGACCCGAGTGAGGGCGTTTTTGTTCCGCCTGAGGATGCTGACCCTGTTAAGGAGCCGGCAAAGCATTAAACCGAAGCTAAATCCATATAAAAAAGTTGGCGGTTAGCGGTTAGCGTTAGCTTCCACTATTTTCTTTATCAGTTTAGCGGTTAGGCGTAACCGAAGCTATTTTTTCAGTTAGTGGATTATCAGTTAGCAAAGCTAACTTTTCGGTTAGCGGTACTCACCACTGGTTATGATTATATGCGATGTTTGTATAATAATGGGCCATAAAGTCCCTTTATGTATGAACGGTGAACGTAGAGGCGTTGTCACACTTCCCTGATTAGCTAGTTTTTTTTTTATGTATTTTTGTGTCGCTGAATACTGTTAAAAACAAAAAATACCAAAACCCCTAAAAAAATAACGAAAAATGTCCTAATAGCTCAGGGAAACAAATAATACTAGGAAAAATGAAGAACCACTGTGCACAGGAGGGGAAAATCTGCATACATATAAAACACGATCAAGTGTTAAAAAAATAAAAAAAATAAAATGAAGTATGAGAAATATGAATTCTGAAGACAACACCAACACTAACAGGAACGAAAAGGTTTAGTGAACAAAACTAAAGCTAGAAAAACAACAAAAAATGTCTAACAAGATAAAACAAAATTAAAAAGAAACCCCATCAAGAATCCATAAAAGCAGAAGTCATGTATCCTACTCGTCCATCTCGTAAACAACCAACCAGTAGAGACCGCCCATCATACACCAAGGCCCCCAACAGAAAACACACGGAGACACCAGACTACTGTGCCTCGAAGCACTGAAGTCAAGAAGGACATTTCTGTCCTATACACCAACGCGCGGAGCTTAATACCCAAAAGGGATGAGTTACTTGCCTACGTTGACGTAGAAAGACCGGACGTGATTGCCATCACCGAAACGTGGGCCACCTCTGACCACCTAATGACCGAATTCTCAATTCCGGGATACGAGAGCTTCTACAAAAACAGACTTCACAAGAAAGGAGGAGGTGTTATATGTTACGTCAAGAACAAATACCCGGCCGTGAAAATATCCAAAGAGGACTCAGAGAAATATGACTCTGTATATGTTGAACTGGAGACTAGCAAGCGCAACAAAATAACGATTGGAATCGTTTACAGACCTCCAAAGCAACAAGCAGCGTACGACGAAGCGTTGTAGGAGGAAATTCACACCATAACACAAAACAGTCAGTCATTATCGGGGACTTTAACTGTTCCAACATTGACTGGACCACGATGATTGGAGATCGGGAAGGTAACAGATTGCTCGAAATGTTAGAGGACACTTTTCTAACTCAGATTGTTACCCAACCGACAAGGGAAAATAACTTACTAGAACTAGTACTCGTGAGTGATTCCGATCTCACACGTGAATGTCAAGTCGGCGAAAAACTGGATGGTTGCGACCATCACCTAATTCGCCTAAAGATCAGGACAAACCATGAACTCACCGAAAACACGTCCAGGATTCCAGACTACAAAAGAGCCAATTTTAATCTCGCACGTGAGCTGCTAACCCAGACACCTTGGGAACCCATGAACCTCACTCCTGTGGACGGCGCGTGGAACGGTTTCAAGAACAAACTCCTAGAGGTAGAGAGAACAGCTGTTCCCATGAAGACTAGGAGAACAAATAATGCCACAAGCCCACCATGGATGACTACCCAAGTTCGATAGGCGATTAATTTAAAGAAGAGAAAATACAACTTGCTAAAGGACAACAGCACTGACGAGGCTCGCGAAAAGTACCATCAAAGCCTCAGAGCTTGCAGAACTCTCATACGCCAGCGTAAACACGACTATGAAAAGCAGATTGCGCGTGAAGCCAAGTCCAACCCGAAAAAGTTCTTCACGTATATAAGAACCAAAAAGAAGACAAAAAGCAATATCAGTCCCCTAAAAGATGAAAGTGACGTACTAACACAGGACAGCAGACAAATGGTCGAAATCCTAAACAGAAACTTCGCGTCTGTGTTCACGGTCGAGAACACCCAGTCCGTACCCGAGAGCCCTACCCCACCGATGGGATTCACTCCCCTAGAAATTGGCCCAATCGACGAACGAGATGTGAAAAAGTACCTAGACAAACTCGAGACAAACAAGTCCACCGGACCCGACGACTTGTCCCGCAGGCTGCTCAAGGAACTCAAGCAGCAAATCCTCAAGCCACTCACCACCATCTACAATCTGTCACTACAACAAAACAAAGTTCCGAAAGACTGGAAACAAGCGAACGTAACACCGATCTTCAAAAAGGGAGACAAAAGCGTGGTCCTAAACTACAGACCAATCAGCTTGACCTCAGTGGCCGGAAAAATCCTCGAGAAGATCATCAGAGACAAACTCGTTGGGTTCCTTGAGGACAACAACATCATTTCCGATGCTCAGCACGGTTTCAGGAATAAGCGCCTCTTCCAAGATATCTATGAAAACTGGGATAATCATATCCCCTGTGATATTATATATCAAGACTTTCAAAAAGCCTTTGACAAAGTGCCACACGAAAGACTCCTCAAGAAACTCAGGTCGGCGGGGTTAGGCGACAATCTGACAGCGTGGATCAAACACTGGCTCACTGGAAGAAAACAATGAGTTGTACTCAACGGACAGGCCTCCGAGTGGCTCCCGGTCACAAGTGGAGTGCCACAGGGGTCAGTGCTGGGACCCATACTCTTCATCATATATATCAACGACCTAGAACTAGGATTAAAATCCAATCTTTCAAAATTTGCCGACGACACAAAGGTGGCTGGGAAGGCCCTCACGACGGCAGACTGCGAAATTATCCAGAGAGACCTGGACCTGATCACTCGGTGGTCGGAAAAATGGCAGATGCCCTTCAACACTACCAATTATAAAGAAATACATATCGGATCCAGAAACAGCAATCACACATACCACATGTTATGCAAGAGGAAAGAGACCTCGGGGTCACCATCAGCAGTGACTTGAAACAAACAAAACAATGCAAGTCCGCCTGTAAGAATACAAGACGCCGGGAGTTACGTTATCCTTGTATAATTCGCTGGTAAGACCCCACCTGGAATACGCCGTGTAATTCTGGTCTCCAAGTTACAGGAAAGACATTAAATTACTTGAGAGAGTACAGCGCCGCGCCACGAAGATGATACCATCACTGAGGACGAAGCCCTATGAAAAGCGACTCGAGCGACTCAACCTCTTCACGTTGGAAAAGAGACGACTGCGGGGAGACATGATACAAGTCTTTAAGTACCTGAACAAGCTCAGCAACGTTGATCACTCCAAGCTCTTCACGCTACAAACTAACCTGAGAACAAGAAACAACGGAAAAACAATTCAAGCAAAGCGATGCAATACCGACATCGGCAGGAGTTATTTCTCGAATAGAGTGGTTCGCCACTGAACAGCCTCCTTGCAGAAGTGGTTAGCGCAGAGAGCATCAACTCATTCAAGAAACGCATTGATCGCCACTTTGCGGCATCGGGAGTGAACTGAATGTATCCAAGAGTAGGTGCACAAGTGCGTTAATCCTTCCCTGTAAGCCACTTCTATGGCAAACGGATTGATTAAATTACTGAAAGCAGGCAGCCTAGTCAAGAGCCAACAGGCTTTCTGCTGCCTGCTAGTCCATGTTTACATGTTTCCATGTTCCCTCCTCCTCCTCCTCCTTTCTTCCTACTAAAAAGATGATTCACAAGTCCAGCGAAATAGTCCATCATAGTATTTAATGAGTAGCATTACTAGGGTACAAGAAAATAAGGAAGGAACGAGAGAGAAAGAATGTGAGGAAAGAAGGGAGGAAAAAAGGAAGGAAGAGAAGAAGACAGAAAAAAAGAAGAGATGTATGAAGAGATGAAGGATATATATATATATATATATATATATATATATATATATATATATATATATATATATATATATATATATATATATATATATATATATATATATATATATATATATATATATATATATATATATATAAAGAACGACAGGAAGGAAGGAGCAGGAAAAGCAAGCAGAAAATAGTTGAATACATAAATGTTTGTGAAAATAATAAGGATAAATATGGAGTATGCGCCTCGTGTGTGGGGCACACCACACACAGCCCATTTGGACAGAGTGCAGTCAACGGCTCTTCATGTCAACAGCTCTTCTCTTCTTACTGTCCGTCTTCTGCCTCTTAAATTCTGCCAAAATTTTGCCTCTATATCTATCCTTTATCAATGTTTTTATGCTGACTACCTCTCTGAACTTGCTCAATGCATGACTCCCATCCCATGGTCCGCTTTACACAACTCTACTCTTGCTCAACTCTATGTAATCCAAATCCCTTATGCAAGATTTAACCAACATCCTTTTCGCTGGCAAATTTTGGAATAGCCTCTATACGTCTGTATTTTCCTCCTGCCTACGAAGTGACGTTTTTTATAAGAGGAGAATGAATACGTTTTTATCCGAAATTGATCTCTTCTATTTGGCGTCTCGTTCTATTTTCTTTACAGGAGAAGCGCCTAGCGAGCTTTTACTTTTTTGCCACTGTGCTGCTTCCCTTACTGTAAAAAGATTGAGATACAGAGAGATAGAATACGAGAGATGTCAAGCGCTTGGGGAATTTATAGGTGGATCAAATCTGTTTAATTAGATAAAAAAAAGTAGAGAGAGAGAGAGAGAGAGAGAGAGAGAGAGAGAGAGAGAGAGAGAGAGAGAGAGAGAGAGAGAGAGAGAGAGAGAGGTATATAGAAAGATGGAGCTAGATAGATGTAGATATCAGTCACTGAATCAATGGGGGCATACGCCGGGGGAGGCGTCGCCTCTCTCACCCTACGACGGGGGTTCCTCCGGGCGAATCTCCATATATAGATGATAGATATATATAGATAAATAGATAGATAGGTAGAGTGACAGAGATACATAAGGACATAAATCTATAAGAATATTAATTTTGTCTCATTCATTTCATGTATCTCTCTCTCTCTCTCTCTCTCTCTGTAACAAATGAAGTCTGGCTGTTCTATTTTTCATAACCTTCCTTTCAACACAAGCTTTTTCACCTAGTTTTCCATCATTAATAATCTTTGACGCCACGACCATCAACACCACAGCCGCAGCAACAACGAAAAAACTACTGCTACTATTTTCACTACTACTACCACTGTAACTATTACTACTGCTACTACTACTATTACTACTACTACTACTACTGCTATTGATAATAACAATAACAAGAATGATGATACTACTACTACTACTACTACTACTAATAATAATAATAATAATAATAATAATAATAATAATAATAATAATTATAATAATAGTAATAATACTAATACTAATAATAATAATAATAATAATAATAATAATAACAATAATAATAATAATAATAATAATAATAATAATAATAATAATAATAATAATAATAATAATAATAATAATGATGATAATGGTAATAATAATAACGATAATAATAATAATAATAATAATAATAATAATAATAATAATAATAATAATAATAATAATAATAATAATAATAGGTATCTAATTCTGCCACATCTGCGATTTCTACAGGTTATGTTACTACTACTACTACTACTACTACGATAGCTAGGCACTATAACAGAAAACCTTATTCCCGATAACCGATAACTGATAATGGAAAACCTTATTGGTGATAACCGATATTCGTTAACTGGAGACACAAATATAGGCGATAACCAATGACCGATACCCGATCCACAATTCCGATACTAGCTAGCGATAAGTCCGATAGGCGAAAACGATACTATATTGATATTTCAAATAAAAAAACATAGAGGAATTCAAATTTTCATTATCTGTATTTTAGAAAACTTACAAAACCTGAAAATCACACGTTGACACGTGCCTATGGACGGTAATACTAGAAACGCCTGAACCGGTGTTGCGTTATTTGGCGTCCCCACCATCGAAACACTGGTCTCTCGTGAACTGCTAAACTGCGCATGCTCAGACCAGCAAGCGTAGACCTGTACAGTCTCACAAAGATTTATAACCGTAATTAAGAGTTGCTGGAAGGCTGAATCAGACATACAGTACCACTACCACCATCCCCGCTGTTTCTAGAACGACACTCTGTACGAGATGTATTTATATGTACAGAGTGTCGTTCTAGAAACAGCGAGAATGGTGGTACTGTCTGTCTGATTCAGCCTTCCAGCAACACTTAATGTGTTAAAAAGCTTTGTGGGACTGTACAGGGCTGCGCTTACTGGTCTGAACATGCGCATTTCACGAGAGACCAGTGTTTGTAAACAAAAGCGCCAACTTTTGACGATAAAACACCAAATAACACAACCCCGGGTGCCTTCAATACCATGGCATGCTCACAAACAAATATGGAATATCAAATTTGAGGCAGTGAATAATAATTTTGGGGGCAAAGTTAACTGATTTTTCTCTTTGATATATTGATATTTTAGTCTAACATAAAAAATAACCTAGTGTTTTAATGTTGATGATCTAAGTATGAAATCTCTTCACCGAAAATATTTCATACCCCGTAGTTTTTTTCATACCTCTGAGAGGCGGAAAAAAGAAGCGATTATCGCTAATTTGTTTACAAAAGTAACGAAGATACCGATATATATTTGAATAAGTAGCGGATGGCCGATAACCCGATTTTGTTATCAGCGATAATGTATCGCGATAACTTATCGCGATAACGCCCAGCTATGACTACTACTAACTACTACTACTACTACTACTACTACTACTACTACTACTACTACCTAGTGATATAAGACCTGTCAAAGGTTGGATGAGCTTGTTAGGCAACGGCCATCTCGTTCTAAACTCTTAGTGTGGATTCGGACACAGCCATTGCCGTGCACCCGGTCTTCATGGGGTTCCCCACTCTCCCTTCCCTGGTGGGTGACAAACCTGTTCCTTCGCTCTGTTTGTTGATCTTTTTGCTTTACTGCAATCCCCTCGCTCTCTTTCTCCTTTTCTCGTTGCTTTCAGTGTTATTTTTTCTTTCGGCAGCT
Source organism: Eriocheir sinensis (assembly GCF_024679095.1). Classification (NCBI taxonomy): domain Eukaryota; kingdom Metazoa; phylum Arthropoda; class Malacostraca; order Decapoda; family Varunidae; genus Eriocheir; species Eriocheir sinensis. The sequence goes on from NC_066533.1 coordinate 2,159,665, forward strand.
CGTGTGTTTGGAAGCTGCTGAACAGACAGCTTATAATGTCCGCACTTCTCTCTCTCTCTACCTATTTCGGCTTAAATAATATACAACCAAAGATAGTAAAAAGAGGACACCGCGCCAATCCCTTGTAACCAGGGCGACGGTGGGGCACCAAGCTGCGCGAGCGTAATGCTGGGATCACACATCCGCGATTTCGCTCCGCGACGGTTGGCGATTTTGAAAATTTTCGCAGCATTCTCAAGCGATCTCGCGTAATCATTTAACACAAATGATGCTGAAGTTCCTGCCATTTGCCCGCGGGTAGTGACTTGGGGACGGGGCACACGTGGTGCGTCTGCTCACTCTGCTGGGGAGGTGACCACCAGCGGGTTTGCAGACGACGCACAAGGTGCAGACGACGCTATTTCGTGACGTCACTGCAAAACCTCTATATGCGAGCGACTTTGTACATCGTGCGTATGGCAGCAACGCTGCTTCGGGAGCGAGATGGCAGCGAGAGAGCGGGAGGGTGTGGAAAACCGTTGGCAACTTGGCGAGCGACCGCTCGCTCGCACTCAACACTGTCCTGCCACACGCCGCTATCCTGCCCGCCTGCAAAATAATAGCCTAGTATTCATGAATTTATAATAATAGCATATTATTCCTAACTGCTAAATAATAGCTTAGTATTCATGAATGGAAAATAATAGAATAGTATTCCTAAATGCAAAATAATACCCTAGTGTTCATAAATGCAAAATAATAGAATAGTATTCCTAACTGCTAAATAATAGCCTAGTATTCATGAATACAAAATAATAGAATAGCATTCCTAAATGCAAAATAATAGCCTGGTTTAACAAAATGCAAAATTATAAGCTAGTGTACACAGTAAAATTATTAGCTAGAGTACACAGTAAAATTATAATGTATTTCTCTTGACTACTTCATTAGCTTGTTAGCAAGTTATTACAGACTGTAAAACTCTTTCCACTTACAATTTATTACAGAAGTTGTAGATACGGTATAACATGCAGAAAACCTTACACCATACGAATAAAATCCAATATTCCTCAAAACAACTTACTTCGTTCCCAGGAGATCACGACCCCCAGGTTAAGAACTGCTGAATTAGAAGCAAGAAACAATAAAGCAATATCAACAACAGCAAAGGAGGGTAGTACCGGCTACTACTTACTTGAAGCACTGGGTGGTCGTTACTAACCGACTATCAAATTTGAGTCGACACAAGCAACTGGCGTTGCCTGATGGGGATTATTTTACCATATTAAAAACCTATAAGGTTGATCAGCCGAAATAATAACCTTAGCGTTAGAGTGTCGGGATATGCAGGGTGCCAAGATTAATTTCTGGTTAGTTAGTGTGTGTGTGTGTATATATATATATATATATATATATATATATATAGATAGATATATAAATATATATATATATATATATATATATATATATATATATATATATATATAATGTGTGGTGTGTGGGGGATGGATGGAAGAGAGAGCGCCATAGTGTTGCCCGCTTATATGGGTCGTACAGCGACGCGCCCTCGACGTTTTCTCGACCATGCGTGCGACGTCGAGCGTCGTCGAGCGGCTAGACGAGGGGCGGTCGCGCATAGTCGCCAGGCCCTGCGTCCATCGCGAACCGTCGCAACGGGTTTTATTTTCAAAATTGGGCTCCTCTGCGTACTGTCGCGCGCATTCGCGCACGATTCACCTCGACGTCCCCTCGCCTGTCGCCCTCGTGTGCGTATAGGCGAGCGACCCTCCCTCGCCATGTTGCTGTGAGTTGAAACAGAGGCAAACGCGCAGACAATGGCGATGCTCCCACGATTTCGTGCATTTTCAAAATCGCCAACCGTCGCAGAGCGAAATCGCAATAATGTGATCCCAGCATAAGGCCGTGTATATACACACACGCGAGCCGAACATTGTAACGTAACAGGTCGTGTTGCGCGACGGAGATACGCATACCAAAGTGTGGAAATAATGAGTCCGTAACTGAACCTCGTCGCGTCGCGAACTTTCATGCGTTTCATCTCGCTCGGTCGGAGTCCGTCCGTATTTGGAGGTTGTAGGTGTACTACTGTCGATGATGACCAGTTTGCCAGTCGCAGCTGCTCCGTACATATATATTCATTGTCATAGTGAAAAAATATATATTAATGATTTAATTACATATCAGCCATCTCTACTCACCTTTGCCTGTTCCAATACTCTTTTTTATCTTCGCCTTCTCCATTGTCATGGCCGATAGCAAAGAAGTCATCATTTTCTTGCATTCTTCCACTGTCTTCCCTGTTTTCTGAGCTATTTCTATCCACGCCTCATTGCGAAGCATTTTATTGAAATGGCTTGAGTGTTTTGCATTGGCACACAGTTCATACAAGTAGTTCACATGAGGGGGATCACTAGGATCTGACTACTGAGCTGTCAGCGAGTTGAGCAGACTCACCAGGTGACACGCGTCGAGCATACGTCCCGTCCACGCACGGCATAACTTCACCCTGTAAAATCCTTTGATGCGACGCGCAGAAACCGACAACTGGTGGAACAGGAGCAAACCCCAACGCGTAACATAATATGTTCCCTCGAGTGTTAAGCAGTGACGTTACGAGGTCCCGTCCACACTGGCGATTTTGTTACACGATGGAGTTACGTTACGATGTTCGGGTAGCGTGTGTGTACCCGGCGTAATGCTGGGGGTCACACATTCCCGAATATGGCCCCGATAGCTTCCGAAGAAACGTTTAATAGTAGTTGGCAACCGATTACGTACATCGAAGGGGTATGTACCGAAATTCGAAATGAACAATGGGTAGGTTCGGTAGGGTTGCTACGAGGGCCGGGAGAGGCCACGAGGGTCGGGAGAAATTTTGGCGCGAAGCCCGCAGCCCCGATCGCATTGAACTGCACAAAGCAATCGGCCCGCGTGGCCCAAATTGTCATTCATCTTGAGTTTTTCACGAAGTTCGGCGCTATATTTACGATGATCTGAACATCGACGCCGAACATCGTAACACCATCCCCGAACTTCGGGGTGGCACGCGTAAAAGCCGGCAACGGCGGTCAGGGGGTATATAAGAAACCACGGCTACCTTTCACAACACCTCTCTCCAGCCAACTCTAGCCCCTTCACCGCCTACTACATCAGTCCCTGTGTGCCACCCTGTCACCCTACCATCCCACTATTGTACCATGATGAGAAGGAGGGAAGTTAGGAAGCTGCGGAAAGCCACAACCATTACCAACACACCCACCACGTAGGCAGACAACCCCACCACATCCAACTCTACAATCTCCCAGCCTGCCGACCCCACCACATCCACCATCACCCCAACTATGGGGGAACCAGAGAGGACACCTACACCGCCAACACCACCTGCTACCACCCCCACTGTGCTCACCGTGCCCGACCCTGCCGTGCCTGGTGACCTGGAACCCTGGCCTGCCAGCCCACCAGGTGATGCTGATAAGGTGGGTTCCGTCCTCTCAAGATGTTGTGATGTACGCAAGAGGCCAGGGCAACAGCCTCTGCATGGTCAGGTGTGAGGCATAGGGAGGTGTGGAACACCCGGAAGCAGTTTGCAAGAATGCCAAAGGCGTTCTCAACTGTCCTTCGGCCCCGGCGGAGTCGGTAAATGTAGATACGTTCTGATTTGGTCAGGCCTCTTGAGGGGTACGGTTTCATGAGGAAGCTGCGCAGAGGGAACGCGTCGTCACCGACCAGGAAGTACTCCGTGGGTGGGCCATTATATATAGAACCATTAGACAACACCTCCGGAGGGGGGCAGCTTGGCGTCTTGTTTGTTCAGCAAGACGTGTCTGTGCGAAAACACCACCATCCGACTCTGACCCAATGGCACCCACGTCGACGTAGAGGAACTTGTATGCTGAGTCAGCAATGGCCAGGAGAACAATTGAGAAAAACTTCTTATAATTGAAGTAGTATGTGCCAACAAGGGAAGGGTTGCGGAGGCGAATATGTTTCCCGTCTATAGCACCAACACAACGTGGAAGGTTCCAGCGTTCCTCGAAACCACGGGCGACTTCTTTCCACTCATCAGGTATTGGGGTGTCCTGAGCTCCTCGTCACCATACACAGCTATAATCAGGGCCTTGGCTATTGCCACTCGTTCAGTGGCGTCGATGTAGTTCAGGAGGGCGTACACTACACGCCTGTTCGCCACGTTTTGGGGTGTTATTAGTGACATTATCATGTCAGAGTCCTCCATGGTGACTGGCCGGGAGATGTTGCTAATGCTGCAGGGGAACGGTGAATGCATGGTGTTTGGGGAGTTCCTGCCTTTTATGGTTGCCCACTTTAACTGGCGACATACGGGGTGTCGCTACGAATGTTTCCGACATTCGGGGTGTGGCAAAGAGGGTCCGGACACGGTCGACGTATGTGCTCTGTACTCCGTCGATGTACGCCCTCAGCTATGAACATCTTGTGGGGGCGTGGCCTGGGCGTGGCCTGTTGTCCCGAAGTTCGGGGCGTACATCGTGACCCGGTTGCGAACTTCGGGGACGCCATCGTATTGCAATATGATTATGATTCAATCATCGTTAGCTTGTAGCAAGCCACCGCTTAAGCGGCCGCGTGCTCTCCTCCAGTGCAACAGAAAATGGGACGTCACAAACATAGACTTAAAATGTTTTTATTTCAAATATTATAGACCCCTTTGAAATGAGTGTCCTTGTCTCCTGTGCCGTCTAAGTATTTTCATTGTCCTTGTATTTGTCTCTTGTCGCACTCCGTAGTCCACGTCGTGTCTTTGTTAACTTTCCTTGTCCTCGTTTATCTTCCACTGTCTGTCTTCGTCCTATTGTTAAATTATACACATTGTTCCACACATACACATCAACACCTATGTCACCCACACTTCACAACATTCACACAAACGCTTACACACACAAACACCTTTTCTTTGTGTTTTGTTTTTGCCCATGACTTGTTGTGTTTTCGTGAAATAAAGCAACCCTAACGGATACTGAGTTTCTTTATCCGTGAACCGACTAGCACTTATAACACCCGCTACCAGGCCTTCCGTCAGCTTCACGACCTCTCTCATCCTGGCATTCGAGCCTCGCAGCGCTTGATGACGTCCCGCTTCATTTGGGAGGGAATTAACAAAGACGTCAGACTATGGACCAAAACCTGCACTGACTGCCAAGCCTCCAAGGTGACGCGACACACACACTCTCTACCCGGCACCTTCACGCCCGTCACGGAGAGGTTCGACCATGTCCACATCGACCTTGTTGGTCCCCTGCCGCCCTCCGCAGGCCACCGCTACATCCTCACCTGCGTGGATCGTTTCACACGCTGGCCTGAGGCCGCCCCCATCGCTGACATCACTACGGACGCCGTCGCCCACGCCTTCATTGCTACTTGGGTCTCCAGGTTCGGCGTCCCTCTCAGCCTCACCTCAGACCGCGGCGGCCAGTTCGAGGCTAACGTGTGGAACAAAGTCATGACCCTCCTTGGCATCCGCCGCTACAGAACGTCAAGTTACCACCCGCAGGCTAACGGCATGGTCGAGCGCTTCCATCGGCAGCTGAAATCCTCCCTCATGGCATCCACCCAACGCGACAACTGGTCCCTGGCTCTTCCCTTGGTCCTCCTCGGCATCAGGTCCTCCCTGAAGGAAGACCTGCACCACTCCTCGGCTGAACTAGTGTACGGCACCAACCTCCGGCTCCCGGGCGAACTTCTAGCGCCCACACCTGACACCGTCCCCTGCGGCGTCCAGGACTTCGCCACCCGCCTCAAAGGTGCCATGAGGAGCCTTCAGCCGGTGCAGCCGCGCTCTTCCCCGAAGAAGACCTTCGTTAACCAGGACCTCGACACTTGCACCCACGTCTTCGTGCGCGTGGATGCCGTCCGGCGGCCCCTGCAGCAGCCCTACCAAGGACCCTACCGCGTCCTGAGACGGACCAGAAAGACTGTCACGATCGACAAACATGGGTCTCAGGACGCGGTCTCCATAGACAGGGTCAAGCCGGCATACCTGCTGGCCCCAGACCAGGCGCCCCAACTCTCCGTCGCCGAAACGACACCGTCTCCGTCTCAGCATCCCCGCACCAGGAAAATTTCGTTCCTCCTTCCTAGTCACTGGGGGGGAGTATCTGTAGCAAGCCACCGCTTAAGCGGCCGCGTGCTCTCCTCCAGTGCAACAGAAAATGGGACGTCACAAACATAGACTTAAAATGTTTTTATTTCAAATATTATAGACCCCTTTGAAATGAGTGTCCTTGTCTCCTGTGCCGTCTAAGTATTTTCATTGTCCTTGTATTTGTCTCTTGTCGCACTCCGTAGTCCACGTCGTGTCTTTGTTAACTTTCCTTGTCCTCGTTTATCTTCCACTGTCTGTCTTCGTCCTATTGTTAAATTATACACATTGTTCCACACATACACATCAACACCTATGTCACCCACACTTCACAACATTCACACAAACGCTTACACACACAAACACCTTTTCTTTGTGTTTTGTTTTTGCCCATGACTTGTTGTGTTTTCGTGAAATAAAGCAACCCTAACGGATACTGAGTTTCTTTATCCGTGAACCGACTAGCACTTATAACACTCGCTACCACTAACAAGCTGTCGGCGCTAGGTGTTCGACTTTCGGTAGGTGTTGACGATTCATATGCATCGGGGAACCATCGGCCCCTATAGGCCCTATACCTCCCGAATGAACAAGAAATCACGGGTTTTCACGTTCGGGAGCAATCGGGGGTCATATTCGGGAATGTGTGACCCCAGCATAACATACTCGGCGGAGGGTAAATAACATGACGAGCACGGTTCTGTGCTGTTTTAAATGGCACTAATTCTCCCAAGAAAGGCATACACTCATAAACTATATTTTTATCGATTTCCAAAGAACAGGAAAAGGTTATGTATTTGCAATCACATTTTATAATGATTATTGAGTTTACACTTGTCAGACACCTCTATCAGTAAGCCAATCGCACCACTACCTTCAGTTAGCCAGCTACCACCACCACTCAGCCACCTGCATTGGCCTAAAAGAGGTTATATAAACTTAAGAATATCATATCTTCGTATTACTTTATTTCAAGTATAATAACACATTCATAAGCTAATTAAATAAGTACAGCCTCTTCGACTTGATATAACAGGCTATGCTTGTGTTAAGGGCTACAAGTGCTTATGAAAAGAACATTCTCTTCGTTCTATTCTATCAAAAATCTAGTCCACAGGTGTGGCCTCTCTTGTATGCGATAAGAGGCTGCACTTTTGTTACAGCCTACAAGTGCGTACAAAACTAAGAAATATTGCTAGTAGTTTTAGATAAAGATCCAAACCACAGTCGGAGGCCATGTGTCAAGTGGAGAGGTTCAGGTAGGCTCGAGCAGTCAGTGACCGGCGACACTCATGTGCAGCTGTCAATGACGAGCGACACTCGTGTGTAGTATCTACCCATTAATTTTCTTTAAAACATTAGTAAGCTTTCCCAATCAGCGCATCGTTATATAAATGACAGCAAAGAAGCAGTACACATTGTAACAACCCACATAAGTGCCAACATTCGTCTAAACATTAGTGCCTTGGGTGCCAGTGTGGCGAGACCAATGGTGTCCTGCTGAAAAGACGCCTCCCCATTCCCCAGGCGTTTTGAGCCAGAGGTACGATTCAGTTTCGCTCTCCACTTTCCAACGCCGAGGCGGTCAGAGTAAGTTACAGACTAATACTCACCTCTCCCTCCTTTTATCTCTCCTGAGTATAATCGTAGGTTATCTCGCTGTCTACATAAGCTATTGATAGCCTACTTCGACCCTATTCGACTTTCCGTATTTCCCACCCATCCACAGTTGGGAGTCTATGATTACACACACACACACACACACACACACACAAGACCCACGTCACCATCAACACCAACAAGACGGTGGTGATGCATTTCCACACCTCCACCACTGCCATCCCACCGCCAGCCCTGAAGGTTGGCCCTCACGAGCTGCAGGTGATTGAATCCACCAAACTACTTGGAGTTACCTTGGACAGCAAGCTAAGCTGGGGCAAGCACGTCACCACCATCATCAGGGCTGCTTCCTACAAACTTTTCATGTTGAGGCGCATGAAAGCACTGGGAGCTCCCAAAAGGACGCTCAAGGTCCTGTACACCACCTTCATCCTCCCCTGACTCCTCTACGCCTCTCCTGTTTGGGCTTCCTCCATCAACAAGACCCAGCAGTGCCAACTAGAGAAAGTGCAGAAGCGGGCTTGCAGACAGATTCTGGGTAGTTCTTACACCAACTACGAGAACGCACTCCCCAGCTGAATCTTCACCCTTAAAGGACCGATACCACATAAACCTAACCAAATTCGGCAAGTCCCTCCTCCGCAACCCCTGCTATGGAGACCTAATCCCACCCGCCCTCCTGACTCCCACAAGACCCACAAGACACCACAGTATTTTAGTCCCGGTCAGAGCTCGCATGGACAGATACCGGCTTAGCACAATACCTACACTTGTAAAGGCCATAAATACCTCCATCATCATGTGTGTGTGTGTGTGTGTGTGTGTGTGTGTGAGAGAGAGAGAGAGAGAGAGAGAGAGAGAGAGAGAGAGAGAGAGAGAGAGAGCATTTTTTTTTCAAGAGTAGGCTATTAATAACTTCTGTATATAGCGAGATAACCTATGATTATACTCAGGAGAGATAAAGGGAGCGAAAGGCGAGTGTCTGTAGCTACCTCTGACCGGCTTGGCGCTGGGAAGTGGAGTTGAGAGCGAGACCGAATCGTACGCCCGGCTCAATACACCGGGGAAGGCGTCCTTTCAACAGAACCAAAATCGAAATAAGTAAGGTCGACTGATGCGCATGACGTCACGAGGAGGGATCTCTCATTCTCTCTCACGCGTGGTTCCTCTCCCATTCTCTTTCACAATTCAGCGGTAACTAGGTCATTTTCAAAGGAGGAAGTGTATCTCTCTCTCTCTCTCTCTCTCTCTCTCTCTCTCTCTCTCTCTCTCTCTCTCTCTCTCTCTCTCTCTCTCTCTTGCGATGAGAGCAAGACTGACCAAGTGAATTGAGTAAATTGGATAAAAAATAAGTGAATAAATTATAATGAATTTTGTGCCATCAACTTTATTATCATACATATTATTACTACATTACTTTTGATTTTTTTGTCATTATTAATACTAGTAGTAGGAGCAGCTGTAGTGGCATCAGCAGCAGCAGTATTATTATTATTATAGTAGTAGTAGTTATGGTAGCAGTAGTGGTAGGTATAGCACTAATACATAATTCTTATAATCATACAAAAATAAAAATTACAATCAGCCAATAGTAATAATAATAGTAACAAAAGTGAAAATAATATTCATCTCAATGATGATGATGATAATAATAATAATAATAATAATAATAATAATAATAATAATAATAATAATAGTAAAAATCATCATCATCATCATCATCCTAAAGAAAACTATCAGCAAATAATGGTAATAGTGGCAAAAAATGGTAATAGTACCAATAATATCAATAGTATTATTGAAATTAATTTTATAAGCAACAATAGTGATAAGAATATTATTTTATTAATATCATTAATATTATTAATTTTCATTATTATTACCATTTTCATTATTAATACCAATATTGTTATCGACATATGAATGTATTTTCTATTACAATTAGTGTGCATGAATTAATGTTAATAACATGAATATTGATAAATATACTCCTAAAAATACCCTTGCACCCATGTACTAACACGCAAACTGCACTGGACTGCACACTGCAACACAACATAATATTTCTGTACAAAAGGAGGCTCAAAATTACACTTTTTAGGTGTAAGTATTTGAAGAGCCTTTGTATGGGACAAAATTAATTGTCCACTGTTGCACACACGTACAACATACAAATACAAAATACAAAAAAATGATAGATAAACATGGATAAACAGTTTGTATTAGTGTCGCTTTGTCTCTTTACGTTTGTACCCCTAGCGCACTTGGGTATTTCTCACGCCACCTGTGAGCAGCCAGCTTCACCTGCTGCGTGTTCATGTTCTCCACTTGAGGAGTGGCTGCCGTGAACATGTTCCACAGGCGTGTGGTCCTGGCTGTATAGGTGCGCTGGTGCTGTCTGGAGTGTGATCGAGGCACCTCCACAAGCTGGTCACTGGAGAGTGCAGTCCGGGTGAACCTCTGGGCAGCGCGTGGAGGAAGCCTCAAGGTGCTGAGGTGGGGAACCCCCTGCACCTGGGCTTTGTGGCACACCACCAGTGCTGAGACGTCACGGTGACAGAAGACTCCTCCAGGTGCTCGCTGGCCTCCACCAGACGCAGTGCTCGTCGCTGCACTGCGTCGAGCCTCTGCATGTGGGTGGCAGCACTCGACATCCAGCACAGGGCACCGTACTCTAGATACGATCGTATCTGGGCCTTGTAGAGAGTGAGGATGCCCCGTGGGTCGAGGGATCCCGCTACTCTTCGCAGGGAAGAGACTCGCAGGGAGGCCTGGCGTGCAACAGCTCGAACGTGGTGGTCGAAGCGCAGGCTTTGGTCCACAGACACTCCCAGGACCTTAATGTGGTCCTGGAGGGGCAGACTCTTGCCTCCAAGACGCAGGTGGCCGGATACTGCTCGAGAGGCGTCTGGGGACCGTGAGATGACCATGGCCTGCGTCTTCTCCGGGGCGAGGGTGACCTGCCACTCCTCTCCCCACTGCTCCACCAGCCTGAGCTGCCTGTTGATCTCATCGACGGCGCGCTGGCTGTCGGGGCGACAGTAGGAGCGGGAGAGTGTGCAGTCATCGGCGTAGGCTGCCACTGCCGATAGCTGCCGGAGGAGATCGTCTATATATATGTTCCACAGGACTGGGCCGAGCACGGAACCCTGTGGAACTGAGGCTTGCACTGGTGAAGGCCTGCCCGTTGATCACCACCTGAAGGGTCCTCCCCTGGAGGTAATCCTTGAGCAGCATCAGGAGGGCACCCTGGACACCCTTGGCGCGAAGCTTTTCAATGAGCCCCGCGTGCCAAACCCTGTCAAAAGCTCCAGCAATATCCAGGGCTACCACGAGTGTGTCCAGGCCTTCATCCAGTGCGTCTTGCCAATCCTTGGAAAGGAGAAGGAGGTCCGCGGTGGACCGGCCAGGCCTGAAGCCAAACTGTTTGTCTGAGAGGAGATGGCTCTCACTCAGGTGCTGACAGATGACTTCAGCCACTACACGCTCCAGCACCTTGCCCACCACAGAAAGCAAGGAGATGGGCCTGTAGTTGCTGGGCTCAGACCTCGAATTTTTCTTGTGGACCGGAACCACACGCGCCTCCTTCCATATTGAGGGCCACTTGCACTCCCTCAGGCAAGACGTGAAGACGGCGGAGAGAGGACCTGAGAGCTCCTTGGCGCAGTTCTTGAGGAGCCGCGGGCTGATGGCATCCGGGCCAATGGCCTTACCCGCGTCCAGCGCACTGAGCAGCCGCTCAACCTGCCAATTATCTCTCTCTCTCTCTCTCTCTCTCTCTCTCTCTCTGTACACACACACACACACACACACACACACATACACATATACACACACAGAGAGAGAGAGAGAGAGAGAGAGAGAGAATTTGGCGGGATCGAGAGTAGTTAAAAGGCAGCGGGCGGAGAACATCGCGGTGTGAGTGTGACCGATGGAGTTGCCGGCTCGCTCTGCTGTATTTATACCCTGTGTTACGTCACGAGTAGGACGGGGAGAATGCGCGGAATGGAACGAATTTTGGGTCGCCCGTCGGTCGACCTTACTTCGATCTTGAACAAGACAACATTGGTCTCGCCACACCAGCACATACAGCTCCCATCACAAGTTACGCGCGTGCCGCTTGGTGCGCCACCGTCGCTCCGGTTACGGGTTTGTCATAGGGGAGGGCGCGAAAGTCGTCTCTTTACTATGAAGTTAAAACTACTACTACTACTACTACTACTACTACTGACAATACTAATACTAATACTAATACTACTAATAATAATAATGGGAAAAGGGAGGAGGAGAAGAGAAGGAAGAATAAGAAGAAAAAAGAAAAAGAGAACAAGATAAGAAAGGAAAGAAAAAGATGTGGAAATAATAATATTAATAATAATTATCATCATTTTTATCATCATCATCCTAATAATACTAATACTGATAACAAAACAAATAATTATAATGAAAATAGAACTAATAAGAGAAGATGGCGCCACTATAAACACTTGTCAGCGCCATGACGGGCTGGGGCCGATACCATCCAGACCCCTCAAGCAAGCCTACCGGCGCAATAGGCGGAGACGTAAAAGAAAAAAAAATGTACTGCCATTTCTACAATTTCTGTTAAGTTACTGTTATTTTTTTTTACAACAAAGGAGACAGCTCAAGGGCACACACACAAAAAAAAAACAATAATAAAAAAAGACCGCTACTCGCTGCTCCTAGAAAGGATCCAAGGAGGTGGCCGAAAGAGGGGTCAATTTCGGGAGGAGAGGTGCCCTGATACCCTCCTCTTGAAAGAATTACTGCTATTTATATTACTACTACTTCTACTACTACTACCACTTCTACTACTGCTGCTGTCGCTGCTGCTGCTACTACTACTACTACTACTACTACTACTACTACTAATAATAATAATAATAATAATAATAATAATAATAATAATAATAATAATAATAATAATGCTACAACTACCACTACTTCTACTACTGCTACTTTTACTATTAACATACCTTCAAATGCCATAATAGGATCACCACCACCAGTACCAACACCACAGCTACCACCACCTCCACCACTATCACAATCACCAGTACCACCACCACCACCACACTAACACCAACCCGTCCATTACTACCGCCACCACCGCCACACTAACACCAACCAATCCATCACTACCACCACCATCAGTACTACCACCACCACTACAACCGCCACACTACCACCAACGCGTCCATCACGACCGCTACCACCAGTATCATTGTTGAATTGAGTCTCATCTCCCTGATTTGGTTTGTCCGTGCTTTGTTTACATACACAGGATGAATGGATTTTGACACGGTACCTTGATGGTGTATGTATGTATACAAATAGGATATCAACAATCACTCTTTATCTTTTTCTTTTGACCTGTTCCGCTTTGCATCGCTATTTAGGTCCTCCTTGGTGCTTTACATTTACATACTTCACTTAGTAACTCTGTGATAGTAAAGATTGGGTTCCGCGATGTGCTGATCAGGATGAGATAAACCAAATCAGGGGGACGAGACTTAAAGCCACACCACCACCACACTACTACCACCGCGTCAGTCACTACCGCATCCATTAGTACCACCACCAGACTCCCATCAAAACGTCTACCAATACCGCCACCACAAACACCACTACCACCATAACCATTACCCCCAACGCGTCCACCACTTCCACCAACACGTCTACCACTACACCACCACCATCACCACAAACATTACCACCAAAACGTC
>NC_066533.1:2178146-2185881 GCF_024679095.1 Eriocheir sinensis
ATTTATATATATATATATATATATATATATATATAATAATAATAATAATAATAATAATAATAATGATAATAATAATAATAATAATAATAATAATAATAATAATAATAATAATAATAATAATAATAATAATAGTAATAATAGTTATAGTAATAATAATAATAATTAACATTGTAATAATTATAAAGTAACAGTAGTGTAAATAATAATTAAAGTGATAATATTAACACAATATCATTAGTACAAAAATTGTAATTGATTTATAAAAATAATATGGTAGTACTGTAAATGATAATGTATGTAATAGTATTAATACAATAATAATAGTAAAAGGTAATAATTGATTAAGCTGAGGACACACTCTGACAGATGATACATGGAGTTAATAATTATAATTGAGAAGAATATGTTTTTTAAATTGTTTTTTAGAGGAGTGTATTGAATTTAGAGCTTTAATATTATTAGGAATATAATTCCAGGTTTTAGGTCCTGAATAAGAAAGTGAGTGTTGAAAAAGTGTTAAATTATGGGCAGGTGTACGTAAATTTTCATGAGTACGGGTGAAATAAGAATGTTTTGGCTGTAAGGACACGGTTTCACTTTTGATCTTTTTATACATGTAAATACCAATTTGTAGCTTATTTATTTCAAAAAGTTTTAAGGAATTTCTTTCTTTAAAGAGAGGTTGTGTGTGGGCAAAGTAGTCACTGTTTGTAATAATTCTTATTATTTTCTTTTGAAGTCTAAACAGAGGTAACAGGTGTGTGGGGTAGGTGTTGCACCAGATAGGTGTACAGTAATACAGGTGTGGTAAGACATGTGCGTTATATAACATTTTCAAAACATCAATGGGAATTAATTCTTTAATTTGATATAACAGAGATACTAGCCTGGATAATTTAAGGATTTGGTTTGTTACATGATGCTTAAAGGTCATGGTATCATCATACGTTATTCCTAATAATGTATGTTTATTAGTTCTGCTTATAATGTCATGGGAAAAAAATAGGGACGGAAGCATTGATGGTGACTTATTAGTAAATAGCATATAAAATGTTGTGTTTAAGTTTACTGTTAATCTATTACTCAGACACCATTTATGAAAGGTTTGTAGGTCAGTGTTTGCTGTATGTATCATGTCAGTAGGATTTTCACCAGTAATATTTAAGGTTGAGTCATCTGCGAAAAGGATTGTTTTAAGGTTTGTAAATATGTAAGTAATATCATTTATATATAAGAGAAACAGGATTGGACCTAAGACACTGCCCTGTGGAACACCGTATTGATTAGGTAGAGATGCAGATAGACAAGTGTGGAGTTTGGTTGATTGAGTTATGTGGGATAATTAATCCTGAAACCAGTCATGAATAATACCTCTAATTCCATAGTAATACAACTTACGTAATAATATATCGTGTCTGACTGTATCAAAAACTTTGGTGAAGTCAACAAAGATGCTTAATAATGACTGTTTATTATCTAAAGTGTTATAGATTTCTTCTGAATAAGTTATCAAGGCATCGAAAGTGTTTAGACCACGACGAAAACCAAACTGACTTGGATTAAGTATGTTTTTAGTTTCAAGAAAGTTTATGAGGAATTTTTTCATTACTTTTTCAAAGATCTTAGAGAAAACATTTAGTAAGGATATTGGTCTATAATTACTTAATTCATCTTTGGGGCCTTTCTTATGGATGGGGACAACAGTTGCATGTTTTAGGAGTTGAGGAAATTTACCATTATTGATAGAATTATTAAAGAGTATGGACAAGGGTATTGCAAGTTGGTTTTTGCTGGTTTTTAATACAGATACTGGAATTTCATGCACATTGCACTTTTTGTTTTTAAGGGAATTAATTACAGTAATTACATCTTGGGGGATAATTATAGGAATTGTCATTGAATGAGGAAAGTCACCTTGAAAAAAGCTGAGAGGGTCTGTGGTGGAAGGTGGTAGACTGTGATCTAGTTTAGGTACAACATTTGTGTAAAATTCATTAAAAGCTTGTGCAATTTGTAAAGGTTCAGAGAGTTTTTTACCATTACAGATTATGTTATTTGTGGAACTCGTCTTATGGTCATGATTAGAAAGTTGGTGGATTGTTCGCCATATTTTACAGGTGTTATTTTTAAAATTAGTGAATTGAGCCATATAGTAAGATTTTTTAGCTTGTCTTATAGTATTATTTAGGATGTTACGGTATTGTTTGTATTGAGCCTCAATGACAGCACCAATTTTATAGTCCTTAAATAGATAATTTGTATAGAGTTTAGTACTGCCTCTGATATCCAGGGATTGTTTAATCTTTTTTCAGTTATTAATTTAGACTTAAGTGGAAAACAATCACTAAAAGCTTTTTTAATACTGTCTAAGAAAATTTTACAGTTGTCATTGACATCGTGTTCATTAAGGAGAGCATTCCAATTGATCATATTGATTTTTAGAGCAAATTCTTGTTTATTTGTTTGATTTATTACCCTAAACTCAATTTTATGTAGATTTTTAGATTTAGAGGGAACTTTAACATTAAGGAAAATTGGTAGATGGTCCGATGGATTATACCAGATGAGAAAGTGTTGAAAAAATTTGTAAAGATATGATCAAGTAGAGAAGGTTCACCTAGATTGAAGCTGTCTGGAAAACGTGTTGGTCTTGAAATGTGTGGGAAGAAATTCATTGTTTGGAGGGTTGCAAAAAATTTGTTAGCTGGGGTATGGGTAGTATGTTCCAGCAAATTTATATTTAAATCACCTATAAGAATTATTTTTTGTTCGTTACAGTGTTATTTTGTAGTAATGGAGGAGGAGGAGGAGGAGGAGAATAAGGAGTTGGAGGAGGAGGAGGAGGAGGAGCAGGAGGAGGTGGAGAATAAGGAGTTGGAGGAGGAGGAGGAGGAAAAAGGGGAATGTAAGAAATAGAAAGAGAAGGAAAAGATGAGGATCAAGCTTAATTAAGGAGGAGGAGGAGGAAACACTAGCATGGAAAAATGGAACGCAACAGAATTAAGGTCTGTTTGCATATACGAGTTTACTTACTTTAACTAACTAACGGGAAGCATACGTCCAAGGGCGCGTCACTTCACTCCCTCGACGCCTTAATTCCCGACGGTCCCACCCGAGCAAGCTCCCAAGCTGCTGCCTTATCCATCCAAAGTCAATCCAGGCAGTATCAATTGCCTTCCTCAGATATGAGTTACGTGGGCGTCCCCTTTGTCTCATCCACGCAAGGTAGTCTCGTAAAGAAACGACCCTTTGAGCACGATCGACGTCCGGTAGGCCTATCTCGTTCCCATACTCGTGGAGTAGGATTTGTCGTTCACAGATTAAACTGATAACAGGCCTCGACTCAGTTTCATCATGCAGTCGCTGGTTCGCCACGAAATCATTCCATAGATACCCCGTGACCCTGCTGAGGTCCTTGGTACCAAAAGCATCGACACGCCTCTCCAATTCAGTGTCCATGTCCTACAGCCATAGAATTAGACAGGGCGCACAAGTAACTTAAAGCTTCGAATCATTGTCCGTCTGCATAGGTTTCGACAATGCCATATATTATGTAAGCTTCGCATCGCCTTTCATCAACAACTTTGCCTAATACCCAGTCCATGTAAGTGCTGAAAAATGATGGAGCAAGGAAGCACCTCTCCCACACTCTGGAATTGACAGGGAAAAAGCCGGAAATGCCTTCCACACACTTCACAGAACGTTCAGTCCCAGAGCAAAGGCCAGTGGCCAGGTCAACAATCCTTGGAGGAATTCCAGGAATCCGCAGAATGTCCCAGAGCTTCATGATGCACTGAGTCAAAAGCCTTCCTTAGAACGACATAGGCTGCGAGTAGCTCACGTCGGCGTTCCACAATGACGCGAAGCGCTAAAGTCGGTCAATGGTTGACTTGCAGGGTGTGAACCCGAATTGCTCAGGTCTCAGAAACTTGAGTAGATGAGATCGAATATCCATCAGCAGCAGATAAGCGAGAACTTTGTCCGATACATTCCAGAGAGTGTAATACCACGGTAATTCTTGCGGTCCTGGCGGTCCCCTTTCCCTTTCCAGATAAGGACAGCCAATCCCCTAAATTAATCGATTCGTGAGACTTTAGTGACCTACGGAAGAGATTTTTTTTTTACAGCAAAGGAAGCAGCTCAAGGGCAACAAAAACAATATAGGAAAAAAGGCCCGCTAATCGCTGCTCTCATAAAAGACAAAAGTAAAGAGTGGCAAAAGAGAGGTCCATTTCGGATGGAGAGGTGTCTTGATACTCTCCTCTTGAAAAAGCTAAAGTCGTAGGCAGGAGAAAATGCAGACGAAGGAAGACTTTCAGAATTTACCAACGAAAGGATTGAAAGAATGAAGATGCTGGTTAACTCTTGCATAAGGGATTTGGACAGTATAGGAATGTGCTAGAGCAGAAAGTCGAGTGCAGCGGGGCCGCGGGAGGGGGGGAGGCATGCAGTTAGCAAGTTCTGAAGAACAGTCAGCGTGAAAATATCGATGGAAGACAGAAAAAGATGCAACATGGCAGCGGAATTTAAGAGATAGAAGACTGTCAGTATGAGGAGGGGAGTTGATGAGACGAAGAACCTTAGACGCCACTCTGTGCGGGAGAGCTGTGTGTGTGGAGCCCCCCCACCACATGAGGTGCATGCTCCATACGAGGGCGGACAAGGCCCTTGTATATGGAAAGCATCTGTAAGGAGGAAAATAACTACCAGAGACGATACAGAACGCGCAACCTCGAGGAAGCTGATTTAGTAAGACAGGAAATGTGAAGTTTTCCGTTAAGATTTTTAGTTAAGGATGAACCGAGGATGTTAAGTGTTGAAGGTAACAGCTGAGTGTTATCGTAGGTATGAACAATTGCTCTATGAACGTAGGTAAAATGTAAAGGTGCAGGCTATAGCTGCAGGTGGCTGAGATGCTCATCTTTGAACCGTTGGCCTTTTTGTTTTTGTTGTAGGTAAGAACCATTTGCCCCGGGATACGAGTCAATGTAAAATCAGGGATTGTCACAAATTTACCTTTCCCAGATTTCCTCAGACACATTTATCGACCAGCCCGAAAGGGAGGGTGAACAGCTGGAGTAGGTAGGAAGACACCTACCGAACGGGCGCAAGCCACTCCCGGTGAGGTATATATGGGAGGTGAGAAGGGAGCTGAAGCCCTCCAAAGACCCTTCCCATGTCCTCACTAACCGTTTCCCTATTGTCTCACCAACACCGGAGAGTAGTTCAGCATGCTCTCTAAAGACAGATCCTCTCTTTATCCACACCACACTACATTCACATAACATATACACCTTTTTCCAAAATTCAAAATTCAAAATGGCTCAATTAAGCAATGCCTCGGAGTCCCCGCCTGGGGGGGGGACCACAAATTCCCCCAGGGAGGACTCCCCTTCTGGCTGCCGACCCGAGAGGTGTCTTGATAACTCCTCGAATCTCTTTCTTCTCAATTTCTGCAACATTCGCGGTCTTCGCTCTAATTTTCATTCTGTGGAACATCATCTCTCCTCCTCTAAACCTCACCTTCTCTTCCTTACCGAAACACAGGTTTCTGAGGCTACTGACAGCAATCTCTACTCTGTTCCCTCCTACTATCTCTATCCTAAATTTCAATCCAAAGCTGGATGTTGCGCCTACGTGCGCAACGACATCACTTGCTCTCGTGCCCACGACCTTGACTCTTCTGAATTTTCCACCATCTGGTTAAGACTTCACTGTCATTCTATTACTAAATACATCTGTGCTGTTTATCTCTCACCTAACTCTACCAACTATGTAAAATTCTTTGACTATTTGAATTCTAAAGTGGAGCACATCTTGACCCTCTCCTTCGCTGAAATCTCCATCCTAGGAGATTTCAATGTTCCTCAGCTTTGGCTTTCATCTTCTTTCACTGACCATCCTGGTGAACAAGCCTACAACTTTGCTATCCTCAACGACCTAGAGCAGTTGGTCCAGCACCCTACACGTATTCCTGACCGTCTTGGAGATCGGCCCAACATTCTAGACCTCTTCCTTACCTCAAACCCTTCTGCTTATTCTGTCAAACTGTTCTCTCCGTTGGGCTCCTCCGATCACAATCTTATTTCTGCATCCTGTCCTATCGCTCCTGTACATCCTCTGGACCCACCGAAGAGGCGATGCTTCTGGCATTTTGCTTCAGCTCGGTGGGACGACCTGAGGATGTACTTTTCCGATTTCCCGTGGAATGATTATTGCTTCCAGGATAGAGACCCCTCTGTGTGTGCTCAGCGCATCACAGAGGTGATTGTCTCTGGAATGGAGGCACGCACGCTTGTTCTCGTGCTGTCAATGATAGAGAGGTAGCTCACAAAAGATACCAGAGCCTTCAAACTAATGCTAATTATGAACTTTACATTTCTGCCCGAAATCGTGCCAAATCTATTCTCCGACTAACCAAAAATTCTTTCATTAATAGAAAATGTCAAAACCTTGCTTTCTCTAACTCTTCCCGTGACTTCTGGCATCTAGCCAAAAACATCTCCTCCAACTTCACTTCTTCATCTTTCCCTCCACTCCTCAGTCCTGACGGCAACACTGCCGTCTCATCTCTCTCTAAGGCTGAACTCTTCTCTCAAACTTTTTCTAAAAACTCCACTCTGGACGATTCTGGGCATATTCCTCCTACTCATCATCCCTCTTACTCCTTTATGCCTGTTATAAAGATTCTTCAAAATGATGTTTTCTATGCCCTCTCTGGCCTCAATCCTCAGAAGGCTTACGGACCTGATGGAGTGCCTCCTATTGTCCTTAAAAACTGTGCCTCCGTGCTGTCACCCTGCCTGGTCAAACTCTTTCGCCTCTGCCTGTCAACATCTACCTTTCCTTCTTGCTGGAAGTATGCCTTCACACAGCCTGTACCTAAGAAGGGTGACCGCTCCAATCCCTCAAACTACCGTCCTATTGCTTTACTTTCTTGTCTATCTAAAGCTTTTGAATGTTTGGAAGATTCAAAAGCACCTTTCCACTTCTGACCTTCTATCTGATCGCCAGTATGGGTTCCGCAAGGGGCGTTCTACTGGTGATCTCCTAGCCTTCTTAACTGACTCTTGGTCATCCTCTCTTAGCCGTTTCGGTGAAACTTTTGCTATTGCGCTGGACATATCAAAAGCTTTTGATAGGGTCTGGCACAAATCTTTGCTTTCTAAACTACCCTCCTACGGTTTCTATCCTTCTCTCTGTACCTTTATCTCCAGTTTCCTTTCTGACCGTTCTATTTCTGCCGTGGTAGACGGTCACTGTTCTTCCCCTAAATCTATTAACAGTGGTGTCCCACAGGGTTCTGTCCTATCTCCCACTCTTTTTCTGTTGTTCATTGATGATCTTCTTTCCAAAACGAACTGTCCTATCCATTCCTACGCCGATGATTCCACTCTGCATTATTCAACTTCTTTTAATAGAAGACCCACCCTTCAGGAACTTAACGACTCAAGGCTGGAGGCTGCAGTGTAATGTGTATATTATAATGTACATGTGTATGTACATTATAATATACAGATAACAGTTCGCGCCTTAATCAAAAACACAAAAAAACAGCTAACAAAAAGGCTAACAAAAATGGTGGCAGCGGTGGGATAAAAGAAGACGGGTGACGGGCAGGCGAGCGGTGCTCTGCCGCCCCGCGCCCTGCAGCGGTGTGGCTGTCTCTGATTTCGTGCGTCTCGCTCACGTAAACTGTAAACCTTAAGTAGTACAACTGTTAATATAGTTAAAA
>NC_066533.1:2185981-2198481 GCF_024679095.1 Eriocheir sinensis
CAAGAGAAAAAGATAAAACTCCACTCATATGGACAGATGAAGCAAAAAATTGCGTTCTCAACCCTTAAAGATAAATGCTTGATACAATCACTCTGAATTTTTTTTTCCTGACTTTAACAAACCTTTCGTGTTGAGTACTGACGCGTCCTACTACAATACTGGTGGAGTATTGTGACAACAGAATAATGATGATAAACTAAGACCTGTATCTTTTTTTTTGTGAGAAATTGAATACGGCAGAACAGCGGTACAGTACAGTTGAACGAGAGGCTTTAGCTGTAAGTTATGGGTTACACGTAAACCGCCCATTAATACTGGGTTACCATATTGAGATCCACACGGATCACAGACCTTTAGTCTGGTTGTTGCAGGTAGCTAGTCCCAACGGCAGAATAGCTAGATGGCAGACTCTCATGAGTGAGTATGGTTTCACAATCAATCATTTGCCTGGCAAGGAAAATATAGTAGCAGATTTTTTTTATCAAGGATGAAGGCTCAACAGGACACTGAGATTGAATTAGAAGGACACGCGCGATAATGTTTGTGGATGGGGAACAACAAAAACTATGGAACACGTGGATAATGAGGGGCAAGGTATTGCACTAGTGTAGATAAAGAAACAGGCGCCGAAAGATGAGAAAATAAAATATATGATATGTATGGACCTGAATTGTGAGTGTATTGGCCACACACTTGACTGGAGTATTCAGGAGATTAGTAAGCTGCTTGATGAGCTGCCAGCATATAAGTATGCTAAAAGAAGGAAGCCCCATGAATGAGAATTGAGCGAAGACTCAGAGAAAAAAGGTAGAATGTGAAGATGCCGCCCCTGTTAGAGGTACCGGTGGAAAATGTGTTATATTGTGTTGAAGACGCCCTTGTTAGAGGTACAGGTGGAAAATGTGTTATATTGTGTTGAAGACGCCCTTGTTAGAGGTACAGGTGGAAAATGTGTTATATTGTGTTGAAGACGCCCTTGTTAGAGGTACAGGTGGAAAATGTGTTATATTGTGTTGAAGACGCCCCTGTTAGATGTACAGGTGGAAAATGTGTTATATTGTGTTGAAGACGCCCTTGTTAGATGTACAGGTGGAAAATGTGTTATATTGTGTTGAAGACGCCCTTGTTAGATGTACAGGTGGAAAATGTGTTATATTGTGTTGAAGACGCCCTTGTTAGATGTACAGGTGGAAAATGTGTTATATTGTGTTGAAGACGCCCCTGTTAGATGTACAGGTGGAAAATGTGTTATATTGTGTTGAAGACGCCCTTGTTAGAGGTACAGGTGGAAAATGTGTTATATTGTGTTGAAGACGCCCCTGTTAGATGTACAGGTGGAAAATGTGTTATATTGTGTTGATGCCGCCCCTGTTAGAGGTACAGGTGGAAAATAAAGTGTTTTAGTGAATCCGTACGGAGAAGGCACTAAGGTGGTGGTTCTACCCCCCAAGTATTTCCAAGGCGATAACTCTGGCTCATTCGTCGCCACTGCAGGGCACGGAGGAGCCAAAGTTACGTTATCTCGGTGTAGAAAGTTCGCTTTCTGGCCTGGAATGAAACGGGATGTAGAAACTTATGTAAGGAAGTGCGTCACGGTAGTCGTTTTAAAAGTGAGTTGGGAACTTGCACCCTGCTCCTTGGCGGCAATATCCAGACGTCACCGCTCCTTTTGAGAGAATACACATGGACCTTGTGGGTCCCATGGTTGTATCGGACAATGGGGTTCGATACGTAATGCCCATAGTTGATGTTTTTAAAAGGTATTTGATTACAGTACCCTTACGGAGTAAGGAAGCCCGCGAAATGGCAAGGGCGTTGTACGTGGATGTTGTTTGTGTACACGGTGTTCCTCAGACGGTTGTTACAGGTCAAGGTTCAGAGTTCGTTAATTCCGTGATGCAGGAGATAAATAAGAAGCTACCTGTGCGACACGCGAAAATAACGGCTTACCATACAAATGAAAATGAAGTAATAAAGCGCGCAAATTATACTGTTGTTAACATTTTGAGAAGAATGGTTCTAGGAAATGTGTCCGTTTGGGATATAATGTTACTTATAGACACCCTGGCCTATAATGCTGCGTGTCATCGCATCATAAAGGAGTCCCCTTTTTATCGAGAGAGACAGAGAGAGGATTTTTAGAGATCCTCGTATGCCCTACACTATGTTAAAAAAAAAATCAGCAGCCCTTTTTTTTTTTTTTTTGCAATAAAGGAGACAGCTCAAGAACACAAAAAAAGAAAACAATAATAAAAAAAAGGCCGCTAACAAAAAAAAGCACGCTAATAAAAAAAGCACGCTAATAAAAAAAGCACGCTAATAAAAAAAGCACGCTAATAAAAAAAGCCCGCTAATAAAAAAAAGCACGCTAATAAAAAAAAGCCCGCTAATAAAAAAAAGCCCGCTAATAAAAAAAGCACGCTAATAAAAAAAAAGCACGCTAATAAAAAAAGCCCGCTAATAAAAAAAAGCCCGCTAATAAAAAAAAGCCCGCTAATAAAAAAAAGCACGCTAATAAAAAAAAGCACGCTAATAAAAAAAAGCACGCTAATAAAAAAAAGCCCGCTAATAAAAAAAGCACGCTAATAAAAAAAGCCCGCTAATAAAAAAAGCACGCTAATAAAAAAAAGCACGCTAATAAAAAAAGCACGCTAATAAAAAAAGCACGCTAATAAAAAAAAGCACGCTAATAAAAAAAGCACGCTAATAAAAAAAAAGCACGCTAATAAAAAAAGCACGCTAATAAAAAAAGCACGCTAATAAAAAAAGCACGCTAATAAAAAAAGCCCGCTAATAAAAAAAAGCACGCTAATAAAAAAAGCCCGCTAATAAAAAAAGCCCGCTAATAAAAAAGCCCGATAATAAAAAAAGTCCGCTAATAAAAAAGCCCGCTAATAAAAAAGGCCCGCTAATAAAAAAGTCCGCTAATAAAAAAGCCCGCTAATAAAAAAGCACGCTAATAAAAAAAAAAGCCTGCTAATAAAAAAATGCCCGCTTAATAAAAAAAGCCCGCTAATAAAAAAAGCCCGCTAATAAAAAAAAAGCCAGCTAATAAAAAAAAAACACGCTAATAAAAAAAGCCCGCTAATAAAAAAAAAAAAGCCAGCTAATAAAAAAAGCACGCTAATAAAAAAAGCCCGCTAATACAAAAAAAGCACGCTAATAAAAAAAGCCCGCTAATACAAAAAAAGCACGCTAATAAAAAAAGCACGCTAATAAAAAAAGGCCGCTAATAAAAAAAAAGCACGCTAATAAAAAAAGCACGCTAATAAAAAAAGCACGCTAATAAAAAAAGCACGCTAATAAAAAAAGCACGCTAATAAAAAAAGCACGCTAATAAAAAAAAGCACGCTAATAAAAAAAAGCACGCTAATAAAAAAAGCACGCTAATAAAAAAAGCACGCTAATAAAAAAAAGCACGCTAATAAAAAAGCACGCTAATAAAAAAAAGCCCGCTAATAAAAAAAGCACGCTAATAAAAAAAGCACGCTAATAAAAAAAAGCCCGCTAATAAAAAAGCACGCTAATAAAAAAAAGCCCGCTAATAAAAAAAGCCCGCTAATAAAAAAGCCCGCTTAATAAAAAAAGCACGCTGATAAAAAAAAACGCTTAAAAAAAAGCCCGCTGATAAAAAAAGCCCGCTGATAAAAAAAGCCCGCTAATAAAAAAAGCTCGCTAATAAAAAAAAGCACGCTAATAAAAAAAGCCCGCTAATAAAAAAAAGCACGCTTATAAAAAAGCCCGCTAATACAAAAAAAGCCCGCTAATAAAAAAAGCACGCTAATAAAAAAAAGGCCGCTAATAAAAAAAAGCACGCTAATAAAAAAAAGCCCGCTAATAAAAAAAGCACGCTAATAAAAAAAAACCGCTTATACAAAAAAAGCACGCTAATAAAAAAAACCCGCTAATACAAAAAAAGCACGCTAATAAAAAAAAACCGCTAATACAAAAAAAGCACGCTAATAAAAAAAGCCCGCTAATAAAAAAAAGCACGCTAATAAAAAAGCACGCTAATAAAAAAAGCACGCTAATAAAAAAAGCCCGCTAATAAAAAAAGCACGCTAATAAAAAAGCCCGCTAATAAAAAAAAGCCCGCTAATAAAAAAAAGCCCGCTAATAAAAAAGGACGCTAATAAAATAAGCCCGCTATAAAAAAAGCCCGCTAATAAAAAAAAGCCCGCTAATAAAAAAAGCCCGCTAATAAAAAAAAGCCCGCTATAAAAAAAGCCCGCTAATAAAAAAAAAGCCCGCTAATAAAAAAAGCCCGCTAATAAAAAAAGCCCGCTAATAAAAAAAAGCCCGCTAATAAAAAAAAGCCCGCTAATAAAAAAAGCCCGCTAATAAAAAAAGCCCGCTAATAAAAAAAAGCCCGCTAATAAAAAAGCACGCTAATAAAAAAAGCACGCTAATAAAAAAAAAGCACGACATCGAAACCATGCCCGAGAGCCCTGACCCGCCGAGGGGAATCACGCCCCTGAAAATTGACGCAATATGCAACCAAGAAGTGAAAAAGTATTTCGATAAACTCGACACGAACAAGTCAACAGGACCTGACGATTTGTCCCCGCGGTTATTAAAAGAGCTTAAACAACAAATACTTCAGCCACTCACTAACATATTCAACCAGTCTGTTCAATTGAACAAGGTCCCGGAAGACTGGAAGATGGCGAACGTAACGCCGATTTTTAAAAAAAGGAGACAAAAGCGTTGCATTAAACTACAGGCCCATAAGTTTGACATCAGTGGCAGGAAAAATACTCGAAAAGATTATTAGAGACAAACTTGTTAAGTTTCTAGAAGACAATAATGTAATCTCCGACACCCAGCATGGCTCTAGAAACAAGCGCTCCTGCCTAACGAATTTATTAGACTTCTTCCAAGGTATATATAAGAACTGCGATGCCCACATCCCCAGTGATGTTATATACCTGGACTTTCAGAAAGCCTTCGACAAGGTACCGCACGAGCGACTCCTTAAGAAACTGCACTCGGCGGGCATTGGAGCCAATCTGATCGCGTGGATAAGAGATTGGCTCACCGACAGAAAACAACGAGTACTACTCAACGGACAGCCTTCCGATTGGCTTCCAGTCACTAGTGGAGTGCCTCAAGGGTCAGTGCTGGGACCCATCCTCTTTATCATATATATCAACGACCTCGAATCAGGACTGAAATCCACAATATCGAAATTTGCTGATGACACTAAGGTGGGGGGAAAGGCCCTCACAAAGACCGACTGCGAAATCATTCAGAAAGACCTCAATCACATTATCGAATGGTCGGAAAAATGGCAAATGTCCTTTAATAACCCTAGAACGCTAACCATGGGTATGAGGTACCCGAAGCGAATGACGTCATTGCCATTGTGTATGGTTCCGGTGCTCTGAGGGTACCCACCTCCTCAGTAGCTTCATGTGCCCGCTTGACAGTGTAGGGGAAGGTCACGTTGTCTCGCTCTCTCTGCTCACCTTTGTTGTAGGCCTACATTCGGGTGCGGCATACCCATGGTTGGTGATACAGGGTGTTGTACATGTCCCTAGGATATTGTTTACGCTTTTAGTGATCACCTGTGCAGTGGATCACAGGACCTGGGAGGCCATACAAGAAGTTTGGAAGCCATCGGATGATAAATTTTTTTATGAAATTTTTTTTTTGAAATTTTTGAACATTTTTCCTATTTTTAGTAACATTTTTCAGTACCTGATTTTCATACCAAAACAATACGTTTTTCAGTTCTTCTTAATGTTAAGTCAAGATACAAAGTTTGAAGTCCCTTCATGTAACTTTATTCCATTAAAACTTTACATTTAATTTTTTTTTTTTTTTTTTTTCAAAATCGGGTATGATGTACCCATGTTAGTAGTGGTGTGACTTTTTCTAAGGTTAGTGTTCTAGGGTTAATGTTGACAAATGCAAAGTTATGCACATTGGGTCCAGAAATAGTAATCACATATACATCATGAATGGGAGACCTCTGCAAGCGATGCAGGAGGAAAAGGATCTCGGAGTCACTATCAGCAGTGACCTGAAACACGCGAATCACTGTAAAAAAGCATACAACAAAGCCAATACTATGCTCGGGTTCATAGCGAGGAACTTCGGTTGTAAAACGCCAGACGTGATGCTATCCTTGTATAATTCCATGGTAAGACCGCACCTCGAGTATGCAGTACAGTTCTGGTCTCCTAATTACAGAAAGGACATTGATTTACTGGAAAGGATTCAACGACGCGCCACGAAGATGATACCAACCTTAAGGGCTCACCCGTACGAGGAACGACTCAAGCGACTCAATCTCTTTACATTGGAGAAAAGACGCCTACGAGGGGATATGATTCAAGTCTTCAAGTATCTGAAAAAAACTCAATAACGTCGATTACTCCAAATTCTTTGAACTGCAAACCAACCTAAGAACTAGAAATAACGGTTTACCCATTCAGTCTAGTCGATGTAACACAGACATCGGAAGGAGTTTCTTTTCAAACCGAGTCATCCGTCACTGGAACAATCTTCCTTCAGAAGTAGTAAATGCGAATACTATCAACTCCCTCAAATATAGAGTCGACCGTCACTTCGCTGCGTCGGGAGTGAACTGAATATTGAGGTGCTTTCATCTGCTCCTCAATATCGAGGTGCTTTCATCTGCTCCTCAATGTCGAGGTGCTTTCATCTGCTCCCCAGGCCCCAAGTGGCTGTCGAGCAGATTAAATCACCAAAGCGGGCAACCTCGTAATGAGCCAATAGGCTTTCTGTTGCCTGCATTTCCAGGTTTCCATGTTTCTCCTCCTCCTCCTCGTTTTTCTTTCCTTTTTTTTCTCTCAAATGGTAACAAGAGAAGCAAAATTGCCAGCTTCAGACTATTACCTTCCCTGCCTTTTTAGCAGCGAGGCAAGAACACACACACACACACACACACACACACACACACACACACGCACGCAAGCAAGCAAGCAAGCAAGCAAGCACGCACGCACGCACCCACGCACCCACGCGTGTGCACGCGCGCGCGAGCGAGCGAGCGAGAGAGAGAGAGAGAGAGAGAGAGAGAGAGAGAGAGAGAGAGAGAGAGAGAGAGAGAGAGAGAGAGAGAGTAAAAATAAATAAACAAATATAATAAAATGAGATATAGATAAAAAAATATATAAATAAAATGAAATATAAAATAATTGACCTCGTGTTTGAATGGGGTATGGTGTGATCATCATCAGCACACGCACTGTGTTGGTAAGCTAGTTCTGGGAAGTGCATCTTGGAGGAAGGCTTCTTCGACAATGGTCTGCTTTTTAATTTTGTGGCAAGTATAATAAAAAAGTGATATACAGTGATGGAAGGGGCCAAAAGTTGTGTAAGGGCGACATACAGTGATCAGAGGGGCTGCAAGCTGTGTAAGGGCGACATTCAGTGATGGAATGGCTGCAAGCTGTGTTAAAGTGAAATAGAGTGATGACAGGGGCTGCAAGCTGTGTTAGAGTGAAATACAGTGATGGAAGGGGCTGCAAGCTGTGTTAGAGTGAAATACAGTGATGGAAGGGGCTGCAAGCTGTGTTAGAGTGAAATACAGTGATGGAAGGGGCTGCAAGCTGTGTTAAAGTGAAATAGAGTGATGACAGGGGCTGCAAGCTGTGTTAGAGTGAAATAGAGTGATGGAAGGGGCTGCAAGCTGTGTTAGAGTGAAATACAGTGATGGAAGGGGCTGCAAGCTGTGTTAGAGTGAAATAGAGTGATGGAAGGGGCTGCAAGCTGTGTTAGAGTGAAATACAGTGATGGAAGGGGCTGCAAGCTGTGTTAGAGTGAAATAGAGTGATGGAAGGGGCTGCAAGCTGTGTTAGAGTGAAATACAGTGATGGAAGGGGCTGCAAGCTGTGTTAGAGTGAAATAGAGTGATGGAAGGGGCTGCAAGCTGTGTTAGAGTGAAATAGAGTGATGGAAGGGGTTGCAAGCTGTGTTAGAGTGAAATAGAGTGATGGAAGGGGCTGCAAGCTGTGTTAGAGTGAAATAGAGTGATGGAAGGGGCTGCAAGCTGTGTTAGAGTGAAATAGAGTGATGGAAGGGGCTGCAAGCTGTGTTAGAGTGAAATACAGTGATGGAAGGGGCTGCAAGCTGTGTTAGAGTGAAATACAGTGATGGAAGGGGCTGCAAGCTGTGTTAGAGTGAAATACAGTGATGGAAGGGGCTGCAAGCTGTGTTAGAGTGAAATAGAGTGATGGAAGGGGCTGCAAGCTGTGTTAGAGTGAAATACAGTGATGGAAGGGGCCGAAAGCTGTGTTAGAGTGAAATAGAGTGATGGAAGGGGCTGCAAGCTGTGTTAGAGCGAAATAGAGTGATGGAAGGGGCTGCAAGCTGTGTTAGAGTGAAATACAGTGATGGAAGGGGCCGCAAGCTGTGTTAGAGTGAAATAGAGTGATGGAAGGGGCTGCAAGCTGTGTTAGAGTGAAATACAGTGATGGAAGGGGCCGCAAGCTGTGTAAGGGTGACATACAGTGATGGAAGGGGCCGCAAGCTGTGTTAATATTTACTGACATTCAATAACTTATCACATTTTCTTACGGGCCAAAGCTGTATTTAAGAGCTGCCTACCCCGAAGCAAGTTAATGCTATGCAAGAAAACAGAACGCACGTGAACTAAATTCACGAAATCCTGTGACATTCGCTAGACGCTCAATGAGTATTTTATGTTAAAAGTGACGAGGTAGTTGTAAGGTATGTCAATTTTTTTTTGGTAAAATCATTCATTAAACCTTACTTATAATTCAAAGTTCATTGTTCTTTATATACGTTGAGTCACAGGCTGAAAAGCATGGGTGAGCTTTTCCTCACCTCCATCCCCCATGGTCGCCAAGGATCACACGGACTTTATTCTGGACTGAGCCGTGCGAGTGCAGCCCGCTTAATCAACCTTCTTGATTAGACGGGATTATTAAACCTTCTTAAACCACCACGCTAATAAGTTCACGGGCCAACCTCCTACCATTATGGCGTTTATTCCCTGGCCGAGGCTCTAGCCAGAGCAGCCCAATGTCGCTTACACCTAAACTTAAACTCAGTCCATGAAGGTAAGAGAAAGGGAGCGAGGCATGAATGGATGAAAGAACGGGAGAAAGAGAGAAGATGGGGGAGATAGGAAGGGTGGAGGACTTCAAGAGGGGAACGGAGGGGATAGTGGGAAGGTGGAAATCACCGAGAGAAGATGGGAGGGAGGGAAGGGAGGGTTGGAAACAGAGCAGTGGATGTTGATGGAGATAATAGAAGGGAAAGGAGAAAAGAAGGGGGGAGGTTAGAGGAAGCGGTGGGTATTGAGGGAGGGAGGAAAAGAGGAAGGAAGGGAGGCATGAATGAACGGGAGAGGGCAGAGGAGAGGGTGGAGGGAGAAGCGAGAGGATGGAGGTACGAGGGTGGGAGGGAGAGATCAGCGCGCGGTGAGGCAGGCGGTGGTGGTGTGTGAGGTGGTCCAGAGTCAGTCCGTCCCTCGCAGCGGCACAACCATCATCACCACCACCAACAACACTACCACGGCAGCCAACAGGTGTTCACCCCACACACGCACGCACGCACGCACTCACACACGCAAAAGCCCACGCAACTCTGGAAAATGGTTAGAGTCTCCGATTGTGCAGTGACTTAGAATACACGTGTGTTTTGCGGTGCTGTGGTGTGTTATACTGTGCTGCATTGTGTTGCGGTGTGTGAGTGTGTGTATTTCTGTGCGTTCACTTGGACCTACGGAAAAAAAAGACGAAGAAGAGAAAATGAAATAAAATAGATAACGAAGAGGAGGAACACCAAGGAAAGAAGAGAGTAAGAGCAGAAGTAAGAAAAGACAAAAAAGAAGAGTTGGAATAGGAGGGAAAGAGACGAGAAATAGGATCAAGAGAAAAAGGAAGAAAAATAGAAAGGAAGAATACATACAGAAAAGGAAAAGGAGCTTAGAAGGAAGTGAAGGAACAGAAGAAATGGGAGAAGATTAGGAAAGAAGAAAGAAGAGGAGGAAAAGAAAGGGAAAAGAAGGAAGAATAGGAAGAAGATATACATAAGAAAAGGTTTGTTCCAGTACCGCTCCATAAAAAAAAGTTGTCCTAACACACTTCCTTGACTTTACGATAAATGTGACAAAAAAAGCGTGCTCCCTCTCAGCATCCCTGCGCAGTATAGCCAATTAACGAGGACCCTGGTAAAAAGGAAAAGAAGGAGCTAAGAAAAACGATCTATATATATAACACTTGTGGCAAGCGGCTTTGGGCACACAAAAAAAGAGAAAAATAAGAAAAAAAATATATGTGTGATCCTCTGTAAATACTGCCAGGGCGTGTCTGACCCACAAACACCACAGAACATTAAGCAAAAATAAAACATATATAAGAAAGCGTGTTAAAAAAGTAGGAGTGGCATAAAAACACGCAAGAAAAGAAGACATGAGAAAAATCAAGCTAAGTAGATTTTGAGAATTAGCCAGTTAGCCAAGCAGTCAGTCGGTCAGTCGTCCTTTAGAAACTTCGATATAAATACACATCAGCACGTAGAGAGAAGCTTGTGAAAAGAAAGATAAATTGGGCAGCCGAAAAAAAAGGATAACAGGAAGAAAATATATCCGACTGTCAAGATGCTAAGAGGCAGAGTTGGCTTTAACTTGGAGTGAAGCCATCTGTTACCTGTCTCCCACCTGCAGCCACGGTGAGAGAGAGAGAGAGAGAGAGAGAGAGAGAGAGAGAGAGAGAGAGAGAGAGAGAGAGAGAGAGAGAGAGAGAGAGAGAGAGAGAGAGAGAGAGAGAGAGAGAAATCACCTATCTCGTAATTCAATACTTACGACTAATCATTTCCTTTTCTTTCAATTTCGTTGTACGCGAGCCTTCAAAGTATGGAGTTTCGGTCCTGTGTCTGTCGGTTTCTCTACCTAACGTGACCTTTTAACCCAGCAATAAGGTCACGGTCAATGCTCTCTTTTATCTTCCACTCTTCCCCTTCCTTCCCCTCAAACCCGACCCATCTCGACCCAGCCCGTTCCAATCCATCTCCATCCGTCTCCATACTTCTCGATCTGATCTGCATCTATCAACTGCCTACGTCCTTTTTTATCTATTTAGTCATTCTCTTCAGTCCCCCTTACTACAGCCTTATTTTTCATTTTTTTTTCATTTTTGGTTGTATAATTTTTACTTTTTTTTTATACTTCCCACTCATGTCGATTTTCTTTTCTCTGTCATTGTTTTCGCATATTCGTCCTTACATCCTTGTTTATCTACTTATTCATTTTCATTCAGTTGCCCATAATACATCTCTTAGTCTCTTTCTTATTTATCACTTTCGCGTGAATCATTTTCATATTTTCTTTCTTATTGATTCCCACTTGTATTTTTTTTCTCTGTCATTGTTTTCGCATATTCGTCCTTACATCCTTATTTATCTATCTATTCAGTCTCACTCAGCTGCCCGTATTACATCTCTAGTTTATTCCTTATCCCTTTCATTTGTATCATTTGTATCTTTTCTTTCTTATTAATTCCCATTTATGTTAATTTTCTTTTTCTTTGTTACTGTTTTCACACATTTGTCCTTGCGTCCGTATTTATCTATTCATTCATTCTCACTCAGTTACCCAAGTTACGTCTTCTGTGTCTTTCTCATAAATTTTGCTTGCACCATTTTCATCTTTTCTTTCTTATCAGCTCGCACTTATTTCGGTTTTCATATTCCATGTTATTGTTTTCGGATATTGGCCCTCCCTCCCATGTTACCTTCCCGTGATTCCACCATCCCGGCAGGACGCGACCTTACTCGTCTCAATCTGATTCCATCCAACTCGATTCAGCCGGTTTATTGGTCAATTATCTCCTGAAGTTTCCCTTATTTGCTTCTTAACCATGGCGTCAACCTTTTTTTTCCTCCCACAGGATTTTGAGCGAAGGAAAAGATTGGGGTAACTTCAGTCCTTTATAATAGTGGTGTGTGTGGGCGTGGGTGTTGGTGAGGGGATGAAGAGTGGTGGATGGGTTTAGTGCGATCGGCTCACAACCAAGCGGTACTAAGTTCGATTCCCAGGCAGGGAGGACACGAATGGGCAGTTTCACATTCATTCGTGCCCCTGTCGACACAGCGATGATTGGGTAATGGATGCCAGGAGGAGGTTATGTACTAATTCATCTTACCTTATTATAGTTAAACAGGAATTAATCAAGTTCTCGTGCCCCACTCAATGAAACCTTTATTTTATGTTGCCTCTAAGAATGTGTACGGTCTCAAAATATTCAGCCATCAAAGCGGACTCGAAACAAAGGTTTACGGATATTTGTTTCTAGCCCACTACAGGTCCACCGCTCTACGTACCAACTTAGCTTTCGGTGTGTGTGTGTGTGTGTGTGTGAGAGAGAGAGAGAGAGAGAGAGAGAGAGAGAGAGAGAGAGAGAGAGAGAGAGAGAGAGAGAGAGAGAGAGAGAGAGAGAGAGAGAGAGAGAGAGAGACATAATATTCCGGAGTGCAATGGTAACAATGCTTATCTTCCAGCTAAG